>NC_041389.1:139308689-139357176 GCF_002162155.2 Triticum dicoccoides
TTCCTCATGGTTTCCTGACATCACGGTCCCACACCATTGTCTACCTATGTACTCCCTCCTTTCCGGTTTATAGGGCTTATCTCAAAATTTTAGTTTTTCCATTTTATAAGGCTCAATTCGGTTGTTTTCCATCACATGTTCAAATTCCAAGGTGCATTAAATCATTGCATGCAAGTATTAAGAGAAAATTGACCAATGCATGTACTTTATGCATGCATGCATTGCAATTAATGCATTGATAAACATAATTTTTTGAGGATAACAAGAGCATTAATTAGGTGCTTTTGCAAAACTAGAAAAAGTATTCCACCACTCACCATCTACCTTGATTGGTGAGATTTTTGAATTGAGCATTATAAATCGGAAAGGAGGGAGTAGTCAATAAACGAGAGAATTGCACAAGAAGCGGCCGACAGCTGGGACCAAGTAGCTCGAGCAGTATTTGTGTTTTTGAGGTGTGAGCACTGCAGAGTTTTTCGATGTTTACCCCAGATATTAATTTTTCTCCTCTGAACAACAACGAAAACATCGCTACACGTATTAACTGTGCGGGCTGTGGCCCGTCTAGCCCAGGCCAGATATCCAGCCCAGATATTAATTTTTTTTAAGCTGAAAATGGCTAGCCCAGCTATACTTTTTTAGGAATACCCACGCAAGGTCAAGTTGTTATTCTCTGCCCCGCTGGGCTGCAAATCTTTCCTAGGAGGGATGCATTAGGCTTAACAAGAAAATGGGCTTTAAGAAATAATAAATGGGATGTAATTATAAAAACTGAGTAGTAACTATAAAAAATGCACCAAACAGTGATTACTTTATAAAATATTATTTTTGGAATATTGAAAATTTTAATTTCATTAATTGTTGCAAGCAAAATGTTTTGTTGGATTTTTACGCAATATAAATATATATTGAAATTGTATTTAATCTGACTAAAATTTCTGGAAAAAATATTTGGATCCCATCAAAATGTGGGAAATTTTATTGAATTCTGTTTTGAACAGTTGGTTGAAATGGGTTGTACTTTTAACAAACTATAAATGGATTGTAGTAAATTCCATTAGAATTCAAAAATGGGCTACACATTCTTACAAATCTCAAATGGGATATAAGTTCTCTGCCACACACTTCTGGCCTTACTAAGTTGACGTGTCCCCTAAAAAAACAGAGTTGACGGGTATGCAAGGCTTTGTCAACTTATAGTCAACACACGGCTCTAGCAGCAGTGGCCGTTGGATGTCCATCCAACGGATGCCGTGCTTCTTCTTCAATCTCGGATATTCTAGCTTCACCCGCCCAAAAAATGATTCATCCCCCTGACATCTGGGGCGCACCGTTTCGGAAGCTGACCTGTGGGCCTACTAAGTTGACGTACCAAGGGCTTTGTCAACTTAGTCAATATAAACGATTCTAGCTGCAGTGACCGTACGATGTCCATCCGACGGCCGTCATGCTTCTTCAACCTCTGGTCTTCTTGCTCCAGCCGCCCAAAGCAGCGCCGATCATGCCGCCTGTTCCTGCCTCCCGTGGCCGGCTGTGCTGCCGTGGAGGCCTCACCGCCCCCTACTACTCCCACCGCTGGCCAGGCCATCCCTCCACTCACCCACTGACCCACACCCATTGTTATTCTGCGGCGACGGCAGCGCAGCCGAACCAGTGAACCCTCGTACTCCTCTCCACGTGTGCATCCACTGCCGCGTCTTCCCCGGCTCCGCGTCGTCCCCTTCCTAGGCCTCGCCGTCGTCCACCGCCGTGGTGCTCTCAGCGCAGCATGGTCAACATGGTCAAGGAACGACTTCCATCAGACGTGGACTGTACGTGGAGAGGCTGACAGCTGGGTCCACGGCAGCTACGAGGAAGTGCCTTCTTATTACGCGCAAAATAATTATTTCTCCACCTGACAGCGGGGACCCACCGGACGGGCCATCATATTTCGCGAAAAAAATGATTCGCCCCCTGACTACTGGGACCCACGAGCTACATCTTCGCACGCAAGGAAGTGCGTCCGGGAAAAAAACGATTCGCCCCCCTGACTGCTGGGACCCACCAGCTACATCTTCGCACGCAAGGAAGTGCGTCTGGAAAAAAATGATTCGCCCCCCGACTGCTGGGACCCACCAGCTACACCTTCGCACGCAAGGAAGTGCGTCCGGGCAAAAAAACGATCCGCCCCCCTAACTGCTGGGACCCAGCAGCTACACCTTCGCACGCAAGGAAGTGCATCTGGGGAAAAAAACAAAACGATTCCCCCCCCCGGCCTGACTGCTGGGAACCAGCAGCTACACCTTCGCACGCAAGGAAGTGCGTCCGGGCAAAAAAAACGATTCGCCCCCTGACTGCTGGGACCCACCAGCTACATCTTCTCAGGCAAGGAAGTGCCTGGCAGTCGGGACCCACCTGGTCGAAGCGTACGTGGCGTTGTCATCCTGGTCGCGAATGTGTACGTACATACTGGTCGATGTAGAGGCACGCACGTGTCGTAGTAGAGGCACGCACGTGTCGTAGTAGAAGCGCGCACGTAGCATGTACACGTACGTACAGCGGCCAGGGTGCAAGAAAGAAAATACGGTCATGTATGTGTACATACGGGCGGGGTCTCGAACGCCTAGTCGCGCATACCGCAAAGCGAAGGAAACGGACCTCCTACGGTCGAAACGGGGGTCCTGTTGATCGGGAGGGGTGTGGCGTACCGCAAAACGGAGGAAACAGACCTCCTACGGTCGAAAAGGGGGTCCTGTTGATCGGGAGGGGTGTGGCGTACCGCAAAACGGACAAAACGGACCTCCTACGGTCGAAATGGGGGTCATGTTGATTGGGAGGGGTGTGGCGTACTGCAAAACGGACGAAACGGACCTCCTACGGTCGAAACGGGGGTCCTGTTGATCGGGAGGGGTGTGGCGTACCGCAAAATGGACGAAACGGACTTGTGTTGGAGCGCTACGGTCGAAACGGGGGGGAAGGGGTGTGGCGTACCGCAAAACGGGACTCTACGGGATATTGTTCATCTCCACCGTCGACCTCCTCCAGCCTCCACGGGCTACCGTCGACCTCCTCCAGCCTCCACGGGCTCCTGTTCATCCAGCCTCCACCGCGCGCTACTCCACCGGCTACTGTTCAACCACCCCTCCACGGGCACCCCTCCACCGTCTACTGTTCATCCAGCCCTCCACACCACGGGGTCGTGTTCAACCACCCCTCCACGGCCACCCCTCCACTGTCTACTGTTCATCCAGCCCTCCACACCACGGGTTACTGTTCATCCAGAGGCAACGCCACCACTCACTGTTCATCCAAACCCCCCCGCAACACTCACTGTTCATCCCAGAGGCAGCATCGATCGGCTTCAGTTAGCAGCAGTAGCGAAGGAATCGCTCCATCGGGTTCAGTTAACAGCCATCTATCGATCGCTCGGGTTCAGTAACGCGTAGCCTGCAGTGCAATCGCTCGGGTTCAGTTAGAGCCCAACGCCTCGCTCGGCTTCAGTTAGAGCCAACGCCTCGCACACACACGCGCGTACGTACGAGAGAAACGCGCATCGCTCGGCCCCCGACCTCCCACCGTAACCGGCAACTCCCCGAAATTTTCCTCCCCCTCGCTTCTACCACGGTTTTTCCGTCATGGATGGCGCAAAGAATGTCATGCAGCTGCGTCTCCGGCCCGCCCAGGACGAAAATCCCATTTTTTGTCATGATTTTTTTTCATAGAAGTAGGAGCCCACCACATCTATGATGATACCGGGTTTTGCCACAATTATCGTCATAGAAGTGTCATATGTATGACAGAAAAAAATTTCGTTCGGCCCAAAATGTCATGGATGTGTCTTTTTTTGTAGTGCATAGTACTGTGCATGAAGCCATTTATCCATCGGGCAAGCCACTACCCCACTGTTCGCATGCCCCACTCAACACTTCTACAATCGGAGAACCGGTAGCAGCTCGCTCCTACTCGTCCCCGGCCGTCCTTTGACATTACGGCAGTTCGCTACTAGTCGTCCCATCCTTTCACATTACAGCAGTTCCACTAATCCTAACCCTCCTCCAAAATCCATGGCATCCCAAATCTCCAGGATTGGCGATGAGTACAAGGTTGGAACCATCACCGTTAATGAGTTCGACGTCATCTACACCCGTTCTTCCGTGATGGTGAAAGGATGCCTTTCTTGCTTCAAACGCATGTTCGAAAAGTCAGATGGTGATGAGTGGGTCGCTGGACTAGATGTTGAGTACACCACAGTCCTGTGAAAAGAGAAGAATCTAAAGGAGGAAGAGAAGAAGAAGCCCGTCGTGATCCAGGTTTGCGTGCATAACTTGTGCTTGGTCTACCACATATGCCATGCCGACGTTAAGTGTGAGGATTTTAAGAACTTACTCGTGGATGACAGAGTCAAATTCATTATTGTAGACTTTCATAACGCTGAGGAAGTCCTGGGACGGATAGGCCTTGTTGTAGGTTAGCCCTTTGAGCTTCGGAAGAATAGGCTGGTGTCCTCCCGCCAGCCTTCAATGCTGACCCTGGCAGGAGCCATGGTTGATCCTGTTGGGGAACGTATTCAAAAAAATTCCAATGCACACGCAAGATCATGGTGATCCATAGCAACGAGAGGGGAGAGTGTTGTCCACGTACCCTCGTAGACTGTAAGCAGAAGCGTTATGACAACGCGGTTGATGTAGTCGTACGTCTTCACGATCTGACCGATCCAAGCACCGAACGTACGGCACCTCCGAGTTCAGCACACGTTCAGCTCGATGACGATCCCCGGACTCCGATCCAGCAGGGTGTCGGGGATGAGTTCCGTCAGCACGACGGCGTGGTGACGATGATGATGTTCTACCGACGCAGGGCTTCGCCTAAGCACCGCAACGATATGACCGAGGTGGAATATGGTGGAGGGGGGCACCGCACACGGCTAAGGAATGATCACGAAGATCAACTTGTGTGTCTAGAGGTGCCCCCTGCCCCCGTATATAAAGGAGGGAGGGGGAGGTGCGGCTAGCCCCTAGGGGTGCGCCTGGAGGAGTCCTACTCCCACCGGGAGTAGGACTCCCCCTTCTTGCCTTGGTGGAGAAGGAAAAGGGGGGAGGGGAAAGAGGAAAGGGGGGCGCCGCCCCCCTTCCTTGTTCTATTCAGACTAGGGGGGAGGGGGGCGCGGCCTGCCCTGGCAGGCCCTCCTCTTCTCCCTCATGGCCCATGTAGGCCCATTAACCCCCGGGAGGGTTCCGGTAACCCCCCGGTACTCCGGTAAAATCCCGATTTCACCCGGAACGATTCCGATATCCAAATATAGGCTTCCAATATATCAATCTTTATGTCTCGAACATTTCGAGACTCCTCGTCATGTCCGTGATCACATCCGGGACTCCGAACAACCTTCGGTACATCAAAACTTATAAACTCATAATAAAACTGTCATCATAACGTTAAGCGTGCGGACCCTACGGGTTCGAGAACTATGTAGAAATGACCTAGAACTATTCTCGGTCAATAACCAATAGCGGAACCTGGATGCTCATATTGGCTCCTACATATTCTACGAAGATCTTTATCGGTCAAACAGCATAACAACATACGTTGTTCCCTTTGTCATCGGTATGTTACTTGCCCGAGATTCGATCGTCGGTATCCAATACCTAGTTCAATCTCATTATCGGCAAGTCTCTTTACTCGTTACGTAATGCATCATTCCGTAACTAACTCATTAGCTACATTGCTTGCAAGGCTTATAGTGATGTGCATTACCGAGAGGGCCCAGAGATACCTTTCCGACAATCGGAGTGACAAAACGTAATCTCGAAATACGCCAACTCAACATGTACCTTTGGAGACACCTGTAGAGCTCCTTTATAATCACCCAGTTATGTTGTGATGTTTGGTAGCACACAAAGTGTTCCTCCGGTAAACGGGAGTTGCATAATCTCATAGCTGTAGGAACGTTGTATAAGTCATGAAGAAAGCAATAGCAACATACTAAACGATCAAGTGCTAGGCTAACGGAATGGATCAAGTCAATCACACCATTCTCCTAATGATGTGATCCCGTTAATCAAATGACAACACATGTATATGGTTAGGAAACATAACCATCTTTGATTAATGAGCTAGTCAAGTAGAGGCATACTAGTGACACTATGTTTGTCTATGTATTCACACATGTATTATGTTTCCGGTTAATACAATTCTAGCATGAATAATAAACATTTATCATGATATAAGGAAATAAATAATAACTTTATTATTGCCTCTAGGACATATTTCCTTCAGTCTCCCACTTGCACTAGAGTCAATAATCTAGTTCACATCATCATGTGATTCAACACCAATATTCACATCTGTATGTGATTAACACCCATAGTTCACATCGTCATGTGACCAACACCCAAAGGGTTTACTAGAGTCAATAATCTAGTTCACATCGCTATGTGATTAACACCCAAAGAGTACTAAGGTATGATCATGTTTTGCTCGTGAGAGAAGTTTAGTCAACGGGTCTGTCACATTCAGAGCCGTATGTATTTTGCAAATATTCTATGTCTACAATGCTCTGCATGGAGCTACTCTAGCTAATTGCTCCCACTTTCAATATGTATCCAGATTAAGACTTAGAGTCATCTGGATCAGTGTCAAAACTTGTATCGACGTACCCCTTTACGATGAACCTTTTGTCACCTCCATAATCGAGAAACATATCCTTATTCTACTAAGGATAATTTTTTGACCATTGTCCAGTGATCTACTCCTAGATCACTATTGTACTCCCTTGCCAAACTCAGTGGTAGGGTATGCAATAGATCTGGTACACAGCATGGCATACTTTATAGAACCTATGGCCAAGGCATAGGGAATGACTTTCATTCTCTTTCTATCTTCTGCCGTGGTCGGGATTTGAGTCTTACTCAATTTCACACCTTGTAATACAGGCAAGAACCCTTTCTTTGCCTGATCCATTTTGAACTTTTTCAAAACTTTATCGAGGTATGTGCTTTGTGAAAGTCCAATTAAGCGTCTTGATCTATCTCTATAGATTTTGATGCCTAATATGTAAGCAGCTTCACCGAGGTCTTTCTTTGAAAAGCTCCTTTCAAACACTCCTTTATGCTCTGCAGAATAATTCTACATTATTTCTGATCAACAATATGTCATTCACATATACTTATCAGAAATGCTGTAGTGCTCCCACTCACTTTCTTGTAAATACAGGCTTCTCCAAAAGTCTGTACAAAACCAAATGCTTTGATCACACTATCAAAGCGTTTATTCCAACTCCGAGAGGCTTGCACTAGTCCATAAATGGATCGCTGGAGCTTGCACACTTTGTTAGCTCCATTTTGATCGACAAAACCTTCTGGCTGCATCATATACAACTCTTCTTCCATAAACCCATTCAGGAATGCAGTTTTTTTTTACATCCATCTGCCATATTTCATAATCATAAAATGCGGCAATTGCTAACATGATTCGGACAGACTTTTAAGCATCGATACGAGTGAGAAAAATCTCATTGTATTCAACACCTTGAACTTGTCGAAAAACTTTTTTTCGACAGTTCGAGCTTTGTAGATAGTTACACTACTATCAATGTCCGTCTTCTTCTTGAAGATCCATTTATTTTCTATGGATTGCTGATTATCGGGCAAGTCCACCAAAGTCCACACTTTGTTCTCATACATGGATCCTATCTCAGATTTCATGGCATCCAGCCATTTCACGGAATCTGGGCTCATCATCGCTTCCTCATAGTTCGTAGGTTCATCAGGGTCTAGTAACATGACTTCCAGAACAGGATTACCATACCACTCTGGTGCGGACCGTACTCTGGAAGACCTACGAGGTTCTGTAATAACTTGATCTGAAGTTTCATGATCATCATCATTAGCTTCCTCACTAATTGGTGTAGGAATCACTGGAACTGATTTCAGCGATGAACTATTTTCCAATTCAGGAGAAGGTACAGTTACCTTATCAAGTTCTACTTTCCTCCCACTCACTTCTTTCGATAGAAACTCCTTCTCTAGAAAGGATCCATTCTTAGCAACGAATGTTTTGCCTTCGTATCTCTGATAGAAGGAGTACCCAACAGTTTCCTTTGGGTATTCTATGAAGACACACTTCTCTGATTTGGGTTTGAGCTTATCAGGTTGAAAACCTTTTTCATATAAGCATCGCAACTCCAAACTTTAAGAAACGACAGCTTAGGTTTACCGCTAAACCATAGTTCATACGGTGTCGTCTCAACGGATTTAGATGGTGCCCTATTAAACGTGAATGCAGCTGTCTCTAATGCATAACCCAAAAACGATAGTGGTAAACCGATAAGAGACATCATAGATTGCACCATATCTAGTAAAGTACGATTACGACGTTCGGACACACCATTACATTGTGGTGTTCCAGGTGGCGTGAGTTGTGAAACTATTTCACATTGTTTCAAATGAAGACCAAACTCGTAACTCAAATATTCATCTCCACGATCAGATCGCAGAAACTTTTTTCTTGTTACGATGATTTTCCACTTCACTCTGAAATTCTTTGAACCTTTCAACTATTTCAGACTTATATTTCATCAAGTATATATACCCATATCTACTCAAATCATCTGTGAAGGTCAGAAAATAATGATACCCGCCACGAGCCTTAATACTTATTGGTCTGCATACATCAGTATGTATTATTTCCAATAAGTCAGTAGCTCGTTCCATTGTTCCGGAGAACGGAGTTTTTGTCATCTTACCCAAAAGGCATGGTTCTCAAGCATCAAATGATTCATAACCAAGTGATTCCGAAAATCCATCTTTATGGAGTTTCTTCATGCGTTTTACACCGATATGACCCAAACGGCAGTGCCACAAATAAGTTGCACTATCATTATTAACTTTGCATCTTTTGGCATCAATATTATGAATATGTGTATCACTACCATCGAGATCCAACAAACTATTTTCATTGGGTGTATGACCATTTTAAGATTTTATTCATATAAACAGAACAACAATTATTCTCTAACTTTAAATGAATAACCGTATTGCAATAAACATGATCAAATCATATTCATGCTCAACGCAAACGCCAAATAACATTTATTTAGGTTTAACACTAATCCCGAAAGTATAGGGAGTGTGCGATGATGATTATATCAATCTTGGAACTACTTCCAACACTCATCGCCACTTCCCCTTCAACTAGTCTCTGTTTATTCTGTAACTCCTGTTTCGAGTTACTAATCTTAGCAACCGAACAAGTATCAAATACTCAGGGGCTACTATAAACACTAGTAAGGCACACATCAATAACCTGTATATCAAATATACCCTTGTTCACTTTGCCATCCTTCTTATCCACCAAATATTCAGGGCATTTCCACTTCTAGTGATCATTTCCTTTGCAGTGTAAGCACTCAGTTTCAGGCTTTGGTCCAGCTTTGGGCTTCTTCACGGGAGTGACAACTTGTTTGCCATTCTACTTGAAGTTTCCCTTTCTCTCCCTTTGCCCTTTTCTTGAAACTAGTGGTCTTGTTAATCATCAACACTTGATTCTCTTTCTTGATTTCTACCTTCGTCGATTTCAACATCACGAAGAGCTCGGGAATCGTTTTAGTCATCCCTTGCATACTATAGTTCATCACAAAGTTATAGTAACTTAGTGATGGTGACTAGATAATTCTGTCAATCACTATCTTATCTGGAAGATTAACTCCCACTTGATTCAAGTGATTGAAGGACCCAGACAATCTGAGCACATGCTCACTAGTTGAGCGATTCTCCTCCATCTTTTAGCTATAGAACTTGTTGGAGACTTCATATCTCTCAACTCGAGTATTTGCTTGAAATATTAACTTCAACTCCTGGAACATCTCATATGGTCCATGACGTTCAAAACGTCTTTGAAGTCCCGATTCTAAGCCGTTAAGCATGGTGCACTAAACTATCAAGTAGTCATCATATTGAGCTAGCCAAACGTTCATAACGTCTGCATCTGCTCCTGCAATAGGTCTGTCACCTAGCGGTGCATTAAGGACATAATTCTTCTGTGCAGCAATGAGGATAAACCTCAGATCACGGATTCAATCTGCATCATTGCTACTAACATTTTTCAACACAATTTTCTCTAGGAACATATCAAAATAAACATATGAAAGCAACAATGCGAGATATTGATCTACAACATAATTTTTGCAGAATACTACCAGGACTAAGTTCATGATAAATTTAAGTTCAATTAATCATATCACTTAAGAACTCCCACTTAGACAGACATCTCTCTAGTCATCTAAGTGATCACGTGATACAAATCAACTAAACCATGTCCGATCATCACATGAGATGGAGTAGTTTTCAATGGTGAACATCACTATGTTGATCATATCTACTATATGATTCACGCTCGACCTTTCAGTCTCCGTGTTTCGAGGCCATATCTGTATATGCTAGGCTCGTCAAGTTTAACTTGAGTATTCCGCGTGTGCAACTGTTTTGCACCCGTTGTATTTGAACGTAGAGCCTATCACACCCGATCATCACGTGGTGTCTCAGCACGAAGAACTTTCGCAACGGTGCATACTCAGGGAGAACACTTCTTGATAATTTTAGTGAGAGATCATCTTAAAATGCTACCGTCAATCAAAGCAAGATAAGATGCATAAAGGATAAACATCACATGCAATCAATATAAGTGATATGATATGGCCATCATCATATTGTGCTTGTGATCTCCATCTCCAAAGCACCGTCATGATCACCATCGTCACCGGCGCGACACCTTGATCTCCATCGTAGCATCGTTGTCGTATATGCCATCTATTGCTTCTACGACTATCGCTACTGCTTAGTGATAAAGTAAAGCAATTACAGGGCGTTTGCATTTCATACAATAAAGCGACAACCATATGGCTCCTGCCAGTTGCCGATAACTTCGGTTACAAAACATGATCATCTCATACAATAAAATATAGCATCACGTCTTGACCATATCACATCACAACATGCCCTGCAAAAACAAGTTAGACGTTCTCTACTTTGTTGTTGCAAGTTTTACGTGGCTGCTACGGGCTTAGCAAGAACCGTTCTTACCTACGCATCACAACCACAACGATAGTTCATCAAGTTAGTGCTGTTTTAACCTTCGCAAGGACCGGGCGTAGCCACACTCGGTTCAACTAAAGTGAGAGAGACAGACACCCGCCAGTCACCTTTAAGCACGAGTGTTCGTCACGGTGAAACCAGTCTCGCGTAAGCGTACGCGTAATGTCGGTCCGGGCCGCTTCATCTCACAATACTGCTGAACCAAAGTATGACATGCTGGTAAGCAGTATGACTTGTATCGCCCACAACTCACTTGTGTTCTACTCGTGCATATAACATCAACGCATAAAACCTAGGCTCGGATGCCACTGTTGGCGAACATAGTAATTTTAAAAAAATTCCTACGCACACATAAGATCATGGTGATGCATAGCAACGAGAGGGGAGAGTGTTGTCCATGTACCCTCGTAGACCGTAAGCGAAAGTGTTATGACAACGTGGTTGATGTAGTCGTACGTCTTCATGATCCGACCGATCCAAGCACCGAACGTACGGCACCTCCGAGTTCAGCACACGTTCAGCTCGATGACGATCCCCGGACTCCGATCCAGCAGGGTGTCGGGGATGAGTTCCGTCAGCACGACGGCGTGGTGACGATGATGATGTTCTACGGACGCAGGGCTTTGCCTAAGCACCGCAACGATATGACCGAGGTGGAATATGGTGGAGGGGGGCACCGCACACGGCTAAGGAACGATCACGAAGATCAACTTGTGTGTCTAGAGGTGCCCCCCTGCCCCCGTATATAAAGGAGGGAGGGGGGAGGTGCGGCCGGCCCCTAGGGGTGCGCTTGGAGGAATCCTAATCCCACCGGGAGTAGGACTCCCCCTTCTTGCCTTGGTGGAGAAGGAAAAGGGGGGAGGAGAAAGAGGAAAGGGGGGCGCCGCCCCCCCCCCTTCCTTGTCCTATTCGGACTAGGGTGGAGGGGGCGCGTGGCCTGCCCTGGCCGGCCCTCCTCTTCTCCCTCATGGCCCATGTAGGCCCATTAACCCCCGGGAGGGTTCCGGTAACCCCCCGGTACTCCGGTAAAATCCCGATTTCACCCGGAACGATTCCGATATCCAAATATAGGCTTCCAATATATCAATCTTTATGTCTCGAACAGTTCAAGACTCCTCGTCATGTCCGTGATCACATACGGGACTCCGAACAACCTTCGGTACATCAAAACTTATAAACTCATAATAAAACTGTCATCGTAACGTTAAGCATGCGGACCCTACAGGTTCGAGAACTATGTAGACATGACCTAGAACTATTCTCGGTTAATAACCAATAGCAGAACCTGGATGCTCATATTGGCTCCTACATATTCTACGAAGATCTTTATCGGTAAAACCGCATAACAACATACGTTGTTCCCTTTGTCATCGGTATGTTACTTGCCCGAGATTCGATCGTCGGTATCCAATACCTAGTTCAATCTCGTTACCGGCAAGTCTCTTTACTCGTTACGTAATGCATCATTCCGTAACTAACTCATTAGCTACATTGCTTGCAAGGCTTATAGTGATGTGCATTACTGAGAGGGCCCAGAGATACCTCTCCGACAATTGGAGTGACAAAACCTAATCTCGAAATACGCCAACTCAACATGTACCTTCGGAGACACTTGTAGATCTCCTTTATAATCACCCAGTTACGTTGTGACGTTTGGTAGCACACAAAATGTTCCTCCGGTAAACGGGAGTTGCATAATCTCATAGTTGTAGGAACTTTGTATAAGTCATGAAGAAAGCAATAGCAACATACTAAACGATCAAGTGCTAGGATAACGGAATGGGTCAAGTCAATCACATCATTCTCCTAATGATGTGATCCCATTAATCAAATGACAACACATGTCTATGGTTAGGAAACATAGCCATCTTTGATTAATGAGCTAGTCAAGTAGAGGCATACTAGTGACACTATGTTTGTCTATGTATTCACACATGTATTATGTTTCCGGTTAATACAATTCTAGCATGAATAATAAACATTTATCATGATATAAGGAAATAAATAATAACTTTATTATTGCCTCTAGGGCATATTTCCTTCAGATCCTTCATACGGAAAACTGACAAAACCTCACCACAAGTTTCATCTTGCATGGGAGTGGAATTTAATAGATAAAGACCACATCCAGTACACTGCAATGGATGCCTACCTTTATTTCAATATATACAAGGGTTGGATGAACAACAAGAGCCTAGTGTACGGTTCAAGCAAACAAGTATTGGCCAAGAGGAAGAGGGACAAGGACGAAGTCGAGGAGCTGGACGAGGAGTCCGAGTAAGGTGGTAGTGTCATTGCTCATCGTGGTTCTAATGCAGTTTCTATCGGATTAGTTGATTAGTTTAATTTCAGGGTGCTTAGTTTTATTTCAGGGGTGTGTTGTGCTGAGCCCCCAACAGAACTATGTTATGTTATTTCCTTACTTTAACTCTTTAGTACGTACATACTAGTATTTCTTACAGTTCATCTTGTAGTTGGTAGTACTACCACTCGTTTCTTCACATTATTTATGTACTATATATGATATGGCCAACATCATATAGCCAGCAGTTGGCTATACTATTAACCATGCTCTAAGAATGCCACATACGTAAAACACTTAAATGAGATAAGTAATTCTAAAAACACACTTAAATGAGAGAAGTTTACCCAAAGCATGAAGGAGTTCAGTTGTCAAAGAATTAAATAGGTATGCTAATTTCTTTAATAGACTTTAGCACCCCATCTAAGCACGTACTAGCTTTTTTAATAGTACTATATGCATAATTCGGCAATAAGAGCTCTGTATATGTACCACCTTTTTTCTTTAATTTCATCTTGTTTGTTTTTCTCCATGGCACAATCCATCAATACTACTACTATACAACACTTAAAAGGCTAGAGGGCGGGGCAGTCTCCCTTGGTCGGTTTCATGAGAGGCGAGGGCTTTTGTGATTTGATGGCTCATTACTGCTGGAAGGTGGGGCCTTGTGATTTGATTTCTCATATAAATGTCGCCGACGACCTAAGGAGGAGAAAAGAACCATGCGGTATACTCAAGTTTTCCACTGAAGTACTAGTACGAGGAAGGAGCGCGAAACACGACAGCCCAGTGCGATATGGCGATAAAAATGATCTAATTTGCTAGTCATCGATCCCACGGCGCTGCTCATCGTTAGCATTGTTCTATTCGTGCCTCGAAGTGAATTTGGCACATGCAGCAAAACACCCGAAGCAAAAGAAGAAACACAGGAGCAAAAGAAGAAGGAAGATTACCCCCCCCCCAAAAAAAAGAAGGAAGATGCAGACACAAGGGTTGCTGGCCATAGAGTCCTAACTACTTCTTCATCGCCTCCATGACCTTCATCTCCTCGCACGTCTCCTCTGCCGTCTTCTCCATTATGTCCATGACACGGGATTTCTCAAGGTGAGCATTCATCATCTCTTCCACGACCACATTACGTACCTTGACAGCAGTCAGGTGCTCGATGCGGAGCTTCGCCAACTCCTCCTTATGTTCCATGATGAGGGAGTTCAACATCTTCACCGAGGAGCTACTCTTCTCATGCAGCTTCTTCCAGCCGGCGTTCTCCTCCTTCAGCAGGTCGAGCTCGTGGCGGAGCTTCGCCTTGTTCTCCTAAAGTTGCTGGATTTCGCTAGTCACCTTCTTACCCGAGGTTGTAGGATCGAAAGTAGGTCTAAAGGGGGTGATTAGACTACTTGACCAAATAAAAATCTAACCTTTTCCCAATTTTAGTTGTGGCCAGATTTTAACAATTAACACAAGTAAAGCAATTAACCTACACATGCAATTCTAAGAGTGTAGCAGCGGAAAGTAGAACATTGCATATGAAGGTAAACGGAAGGGTTTGGAGAGTGCAAACGCAATGAAGACATGAAGGTTTTTGGCATGGTTCCGACAGGTGGTGCTATCGTACATCCACGTTGATGGAGACTTCAACCCACGAAGGGTAACGATTTCACGAGTCCACGGAGGGCTCCACCCATGAAGGGTCCACGAATAAGCAACCTTGTCTATCCCACCATGGCCATCACCCACAAAGGACTTGCCTCGCTCGGGTAGATCTTCACGAAGTAGGCGATCTCCTTGCCCTTACAAACTTCTTGGTGCAACTCCACAACATGACGAAGGCTCCCAAGCGACACCTAACCAATCTAGGAGACACCACTCTCCAAAAGGCAATAGATGGTGTGTTGATGATGAACTCCTTGCTCTGGTGCTTCAAATGATAGTCTCCCCAACACTTAACTCTCTCTCATAGATTAGGATATGGTGGAAATATGATTTGAGTAGAAAGCAACTTGGGAAAGGCTAGAAATCAAGATTCTTGTGGTAGGATTGGTATATCTTGATCTAAACACATGGGTAGGTGGTTCTCTCTTAGAAAATGTATGGTGGAAGTGTAGGCACGTTCTGATGGCTCTCTCACATATGGATAAGGGGGTGGACGGGTATATATAGCCTCCACACAAAATCCAACCATTACACACATTTGACTCAACTCGGTGAGACCGAATAGCTAAAATCGGTGAGATCGACTAGTTCAAAATGTGAACGTTAGGAATCTCGGCGGGACCGACTGGAAAAACTCGGTGGGACTAATGTGCTAGGGCTTTAGGGCAAACATCATCTCGGTGGCACCGATTGCATCAACTCGATGAGACCGTAGTGAAGCAATAAGGCAACAGAGAGAATTTCAAGCCAACTCGGTGAGACCGAAATAAACGCAAAAATTCACAAAGCGTTGGCAAGGCCATCTCGATGAGACCGAGACCCGTCGGTGAGGCCAGACTGTTAGGGTTTCTGGCAGTGGCTACATCATTTGAACTCGGTGGAGCCGGATAGAAAGAATCGGTGGAACCGACTTGGAGTTTAGTGTATTGACATATTTTGATGTATAAAGTGGTCGGGGGCTTTGGAGCAATATCACTAAGCATTTGAGCAAGCAATCCATTAAGCAACACCTCATCCCCTTCTAATAATACTGGTTTTCCTATGGGCTCAATGTGATCTTCGATCACTTAAAATAAAATGAAGAGTCTTGAGCTTTTGCTAATATGTGTCATTAGCATTTTGAGGGGTCCACATTTCTAGTCCATGGCATGCCATTCATTGAACTTCTTGAAATATTCATCTTGAGAGGATATTAGTTCAATGAGCTATATGTTGTTATGAATTACCAAAACCACCCGGGGATTAGTTGCACTTTTAATATCCCCCTTTTTGGTAATTGATGATAGCATATAGATCAAAGCTTTGACAAATGGTAAAGTGAATGAAATACATCGTCGCTTTGAGAAGCATGTGATAAGCAAGATATCCCCCTAAATTTGTTCATTATTTGAAATTTGCATTTGAATTCAAATGCACAATCAATTAGGATCATGGGTCACTCTTCCATATCACATACATCTTGGTGGAGCGCACAAAATGATAAGAGTAGAATAACATGCACTCATCACCAAAGATACAAGTGATTAATCATACGCAAACAATCATAGAGATAGACGTGCAAGCACACATTAAGCATAGTATGATCAAACACATGATCATACAAGGTATCTCACGAGCATAACACAAATGTAGTATCAAGTAGCAACAACCAACCAAAGTATCAAGGAAAATAAGAACCAACAAAGAAGCAAAAGACTCTCTCTCTCTCTCTCCCTAGAAACCTATGATCTATACACTCCCCCCTTTGGAAACAAGTTACCAAAAAGTTTGAAGATGTATAGTGCTATGCAGCATTCTAGACACGATCTCCGGGAGCTCCTGAAGGGGTCTTCTAGCTTGTTGCTTTGGTGTGCGTAGACGGTGTTGAGATGAGTCCATCTGCAAATGCTTCATCCGAAGTTCATTGAGCAGGAGGGGTTGACACTGGTGGTGGCACTGTGGCAGTTGCGGCAGGAGCACAGTGAGTAGGCCTAGTATCTGCAACTGGCTCAATAGCAGAACTTTGTACCCTTGACACTGTCTGAAATCTATCTGTAGTAGGTCTGTCATCTCCGTCCTCGGCATCATCTCTCAGCTTCTCAACAATGGTCTGAATCTCAGTGACCTTGAATCAAGGTTGTACATCTTATCTTCCACAATCCTCTCTAAGCTCTCCTGATTCTTAGTCAAGTTGGCTAGACTCTTCTCAATCCTCAGGATAGCTTCTAGCAGATATGTGAGATGATCTTGCTTGGTCTTGAGATTCACAATAGATGCATCTGGAGCACTTTGTCATGACCCGGTTTTGGTAAAATCCAAGTCTCTGTGCTTACTGTGCTATCCCTGGATCATAGCTAACACACACAGTAACAAGAATGAATATCACAAAATATACATCATTTTACTACAACGGTACATCCAGAATTAAACAAATACATACCATTGGCACAGCTCAATGCTGGCACATAATACAGCGGAATAATACGTAGTCGCTAAGTTAGGGCTCCATCAACGCCACTGGGCTCTTTCAGTGTAGACCATAAGCCTATCGTCTCTTAGTCTGCTGAGATCTACACATGACAGGTGCAGGTGAGTACGTGGAATGTACTCGCAAGTTGCAAAGGAAAGTATAACAGAATATATATGCAGGGTAAGTATTGGTGGAGGTTTCCTTTGCATAAAGCCATTTTTTCTCCTATACTAAATTTTTGTAAACTTCTTTTGAAATAGAAATAGTTTTTAGTATAAAAGGTAGGTGTGAGACACTTGGATATACGCACCAGTGCTCATTCTCCAAAATAGTTTTAAAACAAACATAAGGTTGAAGTGAAACACATTCACTGTGCTCATTCCTCAACTTTAACCCTTAAAACAGATGTTTAGAAAAGAGAGGGGAGATTCTTCTTCAGTCCAAGTCTTCAGTTGCTCAAAATTGCCCGTAACTAGGGGCACGACTAATCGATTAGGTTTAACCCTCTGCAGAGGTCGTACACGTTCCCCACATGACACAACCAACCCCGTTTATCATTACACACTTGGGTGTACGACTAGGAGGAGGTTGTGATGAAGCCTTTCTGTAATAGCCCCCTATACCGTCAAGCTGCCCGCAACTTCGGCACGAAGGCCTCTCTTCGATGGCGGTTCTGGGGTAGGGTTTCCCGTTAGTACTAAGCTAAGCCAGAGCCCATAGTAGCATGCGGCTATACTGGAAGCTACATCAAACTGAACTTGGAAGATCTCAGTCCCCTGGACGGCAGTCCCCACCAAAAACATGTGTGCAAGACCCCAGGCGGGCGCATTCACTGCAAAACCCCGATGGGCGCAATCACTTGTAGACGCTCCCGTCAATACCATTCCGTCCAGGGAGTAGAAGATAAAATGATATATAGTTTTGTTTTTCAATAGTTTTCACAAAACATTTCCCCAAAAGAGTCAAGTTTAAAGGTTCAAAACAATTTTGGTTTTCATCCCACCCATTTTGTGCAAGCGTGGCCAAGCATGGATGCAAGTCTTGAACCTATGGCTCTAGCTAGTAATAGTACTTTGTAAAACATGCATAGCATTAAAATACAAAGGATTATGCATAATATGAAAACATAGGTCAAAGCATGATCAATTTGCAACTTGCCTTCGGTTTTGCAGTCACAAGGTTCTACCTCCTCGTAGAATTCACCTTCGCACTCGCCGTAATCTAACGCGATAAATAACTCAAGTAAGACACTCGACATATCCACATTCACATAACAATGGTTCAAGCAAGCATTCAACATACAATAAAAATCCAAATGAAGATCCAAATAACAACACAAATTATTCGGTTGCCACAATCATAATTTCTAGGGCATTGTTAGGGTTGACGTAGAATCAAGTGTGGTCTTGGAAGAAAATATGACATAGTCATATTCTAGGGTTGGATCAAATTGGTACAAAGTGAAGATCATCGTTTGATAGAAGGAGGGTTATGAGGCAAGATTCTTCGACAATTTCATAATGGGTTTACTCGGAATATTTGACTTGGTTAAAGGAAAGTGGTATGGCATATGTTTCGAGATAAAAATTAAATTCTTAATCTTTTATCTCCAAATCTTTGTGGTTGTTCAAATGACCAGAGAGGTCTCTAGGGATCCATCTAAGGATTTCTATTGAAGAATCAAATTCAATCTAATAAAGTTATTAAATTATGATTAAAGAAAGTCAAATTAAGGTGATGGTGCTAAAACAGTGACTAAACATCATTGAAAATTATTCTATGAGTTCTAACACAAGGGTGAGATCCTAAGGTCCAACTTTCATATATAAAACATTTTTATATGATTTACATAATAAAAGATATAGTAAAAATACTCATCTTAAGATTTAAATCAAAACTAAATTTTAAATTGCCCAAAAGTGAGATTTTATAATTTCATAAAAAAAGTACAGGTTTCAACGAATCCGGAGATATCTTATTTGTCAAAATCGGACATACGGTTTGGGAGATACGAATTTCCGAAGTTTGGATATTTTTCTGGAAAAAAAAGAATTACGGGATTTAGAGAGAGCTCACCGGAGTTGGTCGCCGGAGTTGGGGAAGAAGGTCGCCAGAGTTGTGGAAGAAACTCCCTGACGTCAAGTAGAAGGAGGAAGGCGAAGAGTTCGACGAGGGAAGTCCGTTGGGCAATGTCCCGGGCTCGGCCTCGTCTTGTGGCGGCGTGGAGCGGCCGCCGGAGCTGCCGAACTGCCGAACTCCGACGAGCAATTGATCGGGATGGGGAGGGAGATAGCTCCCGAAAGAAGAGGACTTCGGACGAGGGCTGAGAGGGGATCGCGGGATGCTTTTTATAGAGCTCGGGGAGGTCCGAATTCGAGCAGATGAAGGACGATAATGGTGGTTGTTCAGTTTCTGTTTTCTTTTTGTTTTCTTCTTCCAGGTTTCCTCCCTTATTGATTTTCGTGTTTCTTATTTTCTTAAATGCGTGAACTTTTTCCAAATCGATGATGTTTATTTATAATATGATGAAATTTTGTTTTCAAAATCAATGAACCTTTTTTAGTGAACTATTTATAAAAATTGATGTTTCTTTTTTTTCAATTTCAATGAACTTTTAACAATTCGATGAACTTTCTTTAAATTTGATGATTTTTTAAAATTGATGAACTTTTTTCTAATTCAGTGAACTTATATTCGAATGGACTTTTTTTGAAATTCGATGAACTTATTTTCAAATTTGTGAACCTTTTCTCAAATTCAGTGATCTTTTTTGAAAATTTATGAACTTATTTATAACTTTGGTGAACTTTTTTTAAAACCGATGAACTTTTTTCAGATTCAGAGAACTTTTTTCAATTTTGGATGAACTTTTTTCAAAATTTGATGATCTTTTTCTCAAATTCGATTAACTTTTTCGCATTTGATGAACTTTTTTCTCAATTTCTATTAGCTTTCTTTTTTCCAAAATCGATGAACTTCTTTCACATTTTATGAACTATTTTCAAAATTGGTGAATTGTTTTCTAATAGATGAATAATTCTTCTGAAATTGGATAAACCTTTATCAGACACGATGAACTTTTCTAATTCATGAACTTTTTTCAAGATATGATAAACTTTTTTTCATAAAAAAATAAAAAAATGAAAGTTTTATTGCGTAAAATAATGCGGCTGCAGTAGTTCTTGTGAGTTCGTGTTGCTATATTGTCACAGTGCTGTAGTGGGTGCAGTGGTTAGCTGAACCAACTTTAGAAATAGCGAGTCGAGTTCGAGACCTCCTACTCGCTAGTTTTTTGCCGGTCCTTTCTGGAAACAATTTCTGCGCTGGAGTGTTGGCGGGCCGGCCCACTTGGCGTTTGCTGTAGGCGCCGGTTGACTCTTGCGGCGCTTAAAGCGCTCAATAGGAGCACCCGTAAGGGAGGTCCTATATGACGCTCTTTGCGTCAAGTTGCTGGTGTTTCGCACAGAGCCTCCACTTGACGGGCTTGTTGGGCTGTTTTCTGTTTCTACTGTTTCACGAGCGAGCGAGCGAGCGAGAACTCAGTGTTAAAAAGAAATAACGCTCTTTGCGTCAAGTTGCTGGTGTTTCGCACAGAGCCTCCACTTGACGGGCTTGTTGGGCCGTTTTCTGTTTCTACTGTTTCACGAGCGAGCGAGAACTCAGTGTTAAAAAGAAATACCACGGTTGAAGGGATTCGAACCCAGTACATTACATTATACGAAAAGTGGTACTACCAATTGAGCTATCAGTCGTTAATGATTCTTTAGCAGCGCCAAGCTTAAAGAACCAAACACGCAGCGCAGTCCAAAAAATATATCTTGAATTTCAAAAGCATTTTTATTAATAAAAACGAAGGATCTGTGACACACAAGCAAATTGCTGATTTGCAAAAAAAAAACCCGAAATGTTTGCAAAAATCAGGAACATTTTTTTGAAACGGGAACTTTTTTAAATTCCAAGGAAGAAATTGAAAACGTGAACATATTTGAAAAATGTGAAAATAAGAACATTTTCTGAAAATTTTAAGCTGAACAATTTCAAATCTCCTGAAAAAATGAAAAAATGCACATTTTTGAAAATTGCGAACAATTTTTGGAAACGAGAACATTTTTGAACTGCCCAATTTTTTTTGAAATTTGTGAACAAAAAGTTGAAACTGAACAATTTCAAAACTCCTGAAAAAATGAAAACATGCGCAGTTTTCAAATTTGTAAACAAATTTTGAAAGCAGGAACATGTTTTGAACCGTCCGAACATTTTTTGAAATTTGTGAACAAAAATTTGATACTGAACGATTTCGAAACACCTGAAAAAATTACAACGTGCACATTTTTTAAAATTGCGAACAATTTTTTGAAAACGGGAACTTGTTTTGAACCGCCCAAACATTTTTCGAAATTTGTGAACAAAAATTTGAAACTGAACAATTTCGAAACTCAAAAGTGAGAGTGTGCACATTTTTCTGAATTTTTTTTAAACAGTTTTAAAAAATGGGAACATTTGTTGAAATTCCTGGGCTATTTTTGAACAAATTTGGAAAGCGGAAACATATCTCTTAAACCGAACATTTTTTAGTTTGTGAACAAAATTAGAAAAGACGAATACTTTTTTAAAATTCTAAACATTTATAAAATTTCTGAACAAAAATTTGAAAACAGGAACATTTTTTTTGCCTAGGCGAACAAAAAAATTGAAACTGCAGAAAATGATTGTGAAAAACATGAAACTTTTTTGAAGTTGCAATCAAATTAGGAAATTCTGAACAAAGTTTTAAACCATGAACATTTTTTGAATTTTTGAACAAATATTTAAAATGAGAAATTTCATGAAATTATGAATATTTTTTGAAACAAAGCGAGCAAATTTTGCAAGTTATAAACAAAATTTGAAAACACGAACATTTTCCGTAAAAATGAAAAAAATTTGTAAAATGCGAAAAATTTTGAAAAAGAAAAATAAATCTAAGAAAAAAAATGAAAATGAAAAGAAAATAAAATCAGAGAAAAAAGAAACAAGTAAAGAAAATAAACAGTAAAAGAAACGGGGAGAGAAAAGAAAAAAAAAATAGGAAAAAACAGAAAAGAAAGAAATCCGGTTCAATAACCTTCTAGAAGGTTTCCAGAACCGTAAAAAGCCGGCTGTGAACCTTCAGAAGGTTCCCAAAAGCGGGATCGCTGAAAACGCGCAGACGGGCCGGCCCAAAACCGAACGATCGCCTGATCGCCTGTGCGAAGCAGCGTCTGTTTGCCGCAGAGAGCGGCGAATAGGGAATTCCCTCCCGTAAGAGCAAATCCTCTGGGAGCTCCTATACGGCGCTGCAGGCGCCCGTTCGCGCTCCTGGCACCTGCAGCGTCCCGTGCATTCCAGCGAACGCCAAAAAAAAACACAAAAAATATTACATCTAGATACATCCCTTTTTATCCATTTTGATGACAAGTATTTTCGGACGGAGGGAGTACTATCTATAGGTTTCGAACTCACCACATCAAGTTCACGTACAGCTACCACCAGCCACACGAGCTACTTTCCGTTTGTTGATTAGTACCAGAGGCAAATGTGTAATAACAAGGGCAGAGCGCTATTTTATTGCACAGAACCATTCATCTATTGTGTCACTTGATTTTTTAATTATTTGAAAAAAATATCTGGATTTTGAAAAAAGTTCTTCATTTTGGAAGAAAAGTTCACAAACCTGAAAAAGTTCATTAATTTCCAAAAAAAGTTCACCGATTTTGCAAGAAAAGTTCATCAAATTAGAAAAATGGTCACAGTTTTCAAAAAGAAAAATAATCAAATTTGAAAACTATCCATTGAATTTGAGAAAGCTTCATCAATTTTGATAAAATGTTTGTCAAATTTGAAGAAAAGTTAGTCGGTTTTTTAAAAAATTCATTGAATTAAAAAAAATTCATCTAATTAGAGAAAAGTTCATAAAACTTAAAAAAGTTCATCGAATTCAAAAAAAGTTCATCAAATTTGGAAAAAAATCACAAATTTTAAAAAGTTCATCAATTTTGAAAACAGTTCACCAATTTCGAACAAAAAGTTCATCGATTTAGAAAAAAAATCATCAAAAATGAAAAATTTCATCGATTTGAAAAAATATCATCGAAATTGAAAATAAGTTCACAAAATTTTAAAAAGTTCATCCATTTTAACAAGAAGGTACGCCAACAAGGAAGAAAAAAAAGAAAAAAAGAAGAAGCGAAAGAAAAAAAGAAAAAAAGAAGCGAAGAAAATGACGAAAAGACGAATGTAGCCACGTGAAGTTTGTTGGCGTGGTGGTTTGTGCATGCTAGTTTGTAGCAGGAGGTCGCCGGTTCGAGTAGCAGTGTACACACACTAGCACTTATTTTTTTCTTTTAAAAAACAGGATAAAAAGTAGATGGGCCGGCCCAGGTCGCAGCGCTGCAGGCGCCCGTTTGTAAAATGGGCTATAATCGGCGCCTGCAGCGCCAAATAGGAAACACCAAATCCTCTGTAAGTGCACGCACGAGAAGAAGAAGACCAAGCGCCTGGGCTTTCACTACCAGAGGGATGGGCCTTAGTGGAGGAAACTGGCCCAAAGAAAAAAGGCAAGGAAAAAAAATACAAAAACAAGGTGGGCTGTGCTATCCTGCTGTCTCGCGCCTGTCCAAGATTTTGAGAGAGAAATATACTGGGTCAAGCCAGATAGTTTAGGAATTAGGATTGAAATATAATTACGTACATAAATACATGCACAAAAAGTTTACTTAAAACAAATAATAAAAATGTTTACATTAGTGCCAATATTATTTAGAGTCCAAAAAAATTAGTCTCCGAATTTAATAAAATTAAGTTTGTTCACAAACTTCCCTTCACACTTTATGGACATAATTGAAATAATCAAAAATTCAGTTTAAAGTTCTGCAAATTCACGAAATGATAATTATGCAGTACTAAATATTTCCAATATATTTTGGAGAAGTCACATTATCTCCTCTCATTAAATTTGTTGGAAATATTTAAATGGCATTAAAATTTCAAATGAGATCCAATTTCTGATGGAACTCCAAAATTCAAGGAACTTCAAATGAAATTTTTATCCATCACATTTGAGAAAGTCATTTTATTCTCACTCCATTTTTATTTGTGGTTTCAAAATATTTCATAGGTGTCCAAAAGAAAAGCAATTGGATTGAAATATTTGAAACAAGAATCAATAGGTTTTAATTTCCCATGAAAATCATAGCAATTCACTCAATAATATCTTATTATTAACATTCCAAAATTTGGAAAATTTTGGGATGTTACAAATTACCACCCTTAAAAGAAATCTCGTCCTCGTGATTTGCAAAGGCTAGCAAGAAATAGGTTAGGGTTTGGGTTCCTTGGGTTACTTCCCCAGGGTTTGGTCATATCATCTACAGGTTTGCGGTTTATCCTTTTGCCTCCTTTCTTGAGAGAATGCCTTCTATTAATTCAATTCCGTGTATTCCAGTTCTTCAGCATACCTAAGTCTGAGACTTCTGGCACCATTATGGAGTCTCTGTTTATTTGTCGTATGACCCAATTGTCCTTCGAGGGTGTTCGGGTGCTACCACCCTTAAGAACAAACTTGTAGGGATTTCCAGAATTTCTTTACTCCATGATGGTTTCAACCAAGCTCCTCTGGGCCAGAACTGAGCCTTGGCTCAAAAGAACAAGTCTTCACTCAAAGTCCATAATTTCCAGAACAACCTATTGAGACTCTCATGGGGGTCAATGAATTATCTTCCGACAAAACTCCTTGACGATCTTCATGTTTTTTTCTCACGTCGAATCTTTGTTAGGCACAATTGCCTATCTATAAGGGTAATACATCTTTCCATCCTAGGGTTTTAGGCTTGCGCAACGACACTCTACTAGGGTTTCAAGTCTCTTCGACTTACCAATCAAACATACAAAAGTATATAATAAGAGTCTCGGGTATGGGGGTCAATCCGTCCCGTACTCAAATCATTATTTCATATGTAGACAGGTGAATCCCGTATTCTAACACTTGGTCTTTCTCACTCCTCTTTAAGAGGTCTTCGCCTGCAAAGCTAATAAAACGTTTTGGGTGGCGGTGATCCTACACGGTTGTGTTATCCGTAAAATAACGGAATTTCCTCGAATCTTCACTTGCTTTCTTCAAATTAGTATGGCAAGATGAGATTGAAGTAGAGATTCCTTGAAGTGTTCCCAAGTGATTGCCGTTTGAGATTCATTGATGACTATAAGCATCTTCCATCATCCGGGACTCCGAACAACATTCTGCCATCAACCCACATAACTCATACAATATTATACCGTCAAAGAACGTTAAGCGTGCGGACCCTACGGGTTTGAGAACTATGTAGACATGACCGAGACACCTCTCCGGTCAATAACCAATAGCGGAACCTGGATGCCCATATTGGTTCCTACATATTCTACGAAGATCTTTATCGGTCGAACCGTAATGACAACATACGTAATTCCCTTTGTCTGCCGGTATGTTACTTGCCCGAGATTCGATCGCCGGTATCTCTATACCTAGTTCAATCTCGTTACTGGCAAGTCTCTTTACTCGTTTCGTAATACATCATCTCGTAACTAACTCCTTAGTCACTTTGCTTGCAAGCTTCTTATGATGTGTATTACCAAGATGACCCAAAGATACCTCTCCGATAGACAGAGTGACAAATCCCAATCTTGATCCATGCCAACTCAACAGACACCCTCGGAGATACCTGTAGAGCATATTTATAATCACCCAGTTATGTTGTGACATTTGATAGCACACAAGGTATTCCCCCGGTATCCGAGAGTTGCATGATCTCGTGGTCGAAGGAATATGTATTTGATATTAAGAAAGCAATAGCAATAAACTAAACGATCATATGCTAAGCTAAAGGATGGGTCTTTTCCATCACATCATTTTCCTAATGATGTGATCCCGTTATCAAATGACAACTCATGTCTATGGTTAGGAAACCTTAACCATCTTTTGATCAACGAGCTAGTCTAGTAGAGGCTCGCTAGGGACATGGTATTTGTTTATATATCCACACATGTATTTAAGTTTCCTGTCAATACAATTCTAGCATGAATAATAAACCTTTATCATGATCAAGGAAATACAATAATAACCATTTTATTATTGCCTCTAGGGCATATTTCCATCACATACGTTCTTTTCTTTTGTTTGTGCATGTGTAGGATACTTAGACTTCGTGTCAACTTCCACGTCACGTGAGTTGACAATCCGAGCTCTTGAGAGCAAACCATCTTCTACCACGACGAGTCTACATCGCACTTGCTTGTACTTCGGCATTGTGAAGGATGCACAAGGACATGCTTTCGAGGTGATATCCTTCTCTTCCGAGAAACACAAAACCATGAGCATGGATATTGTGGATCAAACTACTTGTGTTGCTTCCACCATGAGACTTATTAGCCATCTTGGACCACTCGATTACACACAAGTTAGAGATAGTGCTTTCATTCACGTTTTCCACATTGCCATGCCTCATGACATATATGCCTTGTGTGTTGCATCCAACTTGTTCATTATTTGCTCCTATCATATGTTTGGTTGCAACAATGTCATTTCTTCACGTATGCCATGCACCTTTGATTGTCACATGATTGACTTGATTGCCTCACACATGTTGAACAATGCTCTTTCCATTGTGTTGAGTGCCATGATATCTTTGCTACACCCTATGCACATTATGCTTGGATTGTCTTGCACTTGCCCCATGTGTTTAGACACATCATTATATTTGGTGTTGTGGACGATTATTATGCCTACCATAGACCTTTTGTTGAGCACTTTGCACATTCTTGCTATGACTTTGAGGTAGATGCTAGTTCACTTGCCAAACATATTTGCATTTCTACCTCCCATTTGCATGCTTGTTTTCCATGATGTCCTTGATTGTGCTCAATTTATATGCTTAAATGCCATGCCACACTTCTTTGTCAAACCATATGCTATGCTAGATGACGACACTTGTTGGGTGAATCACCTCTTGAACGCTTGGTTTTGCACTAACGCTGACCACATTTGTTTTTCCAAGTGTTTGTTGTCTTTGCCCCTTTTAACGGAATTACAAGACGGTGCGAATTTGGAGAGTGCCCATTTCAAGCTACAAGATGATGAATGCTTGGTGATCGTCAACTTCTACACGGCAATATCATCTCTTTCCCATGGTGATTTGGTTTTTGATCCGAGGTCAGATCTTTCCCAAGGGGGAGGGGACGATGCGGAGCATCCTATGGACATCACTATGTCAAGAGTCCGTTTGGCAAGTGACATGTGCGGTATCTACTTCATGCATACAAAGGTGAATCATATCCTTTACACGTGTCCACTTGTACCCTTCGAGGATGGTATACTACTTGACCCCTCTCTCGTGTGCATACATAGGTGTGAGCGAAGCAACACATTCATTGAGGAGGAGTCCAAGCATAGGAGAACAACTACACCATCCAAGTGGGAAGCCTGGAAGCGGAGAAGGAACTGTCGAAGAAGAAGGCAGAAGTTCCCAGGCAACCCCGTGCGCACGGGCCTCCACAAACCCGTGCCCACGAGCCTCCCAGGCCTGAAGACCCCATGCGCATGGGCGTGTAACGTGCGCACGGGATAATGCGTCAGGTCTCTAGAGACCCTGTGCGCACGGGATCCACTTACCCCATGCACACGGGCCCCCTGTGTGTAGCTGCGGGGTTTGGCCCATGTATCCCCATTTCGTCCCTACTTACTGAGGGAGTCCTGGATTAGGGGGTCCTCGGACAGCCGGACTATGTACTTGTGCCGGACTGTTGGACTATGAAGATACAAGATTGAAGACTTCATCCCGTGTCCGGGTGGGACTCTCCTTTGCGTGGAAGGCAAGCTTGGCAATTCGGATTTGTAGATTTCCTTCTCTGTAACCGACTCTGTGTAACCCTATCCCCCTCTAGTGTCTATATAAACCGGAGGGTTTAGTCCGTAGGACAAGAACAATCATAATCATAGGCTAGCTTCTAGGGTTTAGCCTCTACGATCTCGTGGTAGATCAACTCTTGTAATACTCATATCATCAAGATCAATCAAGCAGGAAGTAGGGTATTACCTCCATCGAGAGGGCCCGAACCTGGGTAAACATTGTGTTCCCTGCCTCCTGTTACCATTAGCCTTAGACGCACAGTTCGGGACCCCCTACCCGAGATCCGCCGGTTTTGACACCGACATTGGTGCTTTCATTGAGAGTTCCACTGTGTCGTCACGATAAGGCTTGATGGCTCCTGCAATCATCTACAACAATGCAATCCAGGGTGAGGTCTTCCTCCCCGGACAGATCTTCGTATTCGGCGGCTTCGCACTGCGGGCCAACTCACTTGGCCATCTGGAGCAGATCGATAGCTACGCCCCTGGCCATCAGGTCAGGTTTGGAAGCCTGAACTACACCGCCGACATCCGCGGAGACTTGATCTTCGACGGATTCAAACCCATGATAGGCGTACAGAACAGTCACGATGAGCATGACTTAGATCTGCCATCGGACGGTGTTCGGGAGATCACACCTGCAGCTGCCCCCGGCTCTAAATCCGGAGCAGATCGTGTCGTCCGAGGACGGGTGGATAGACCACGCCACGGAGGCCGCACACTCATCGGCGATAGAGCCGAACACAGACATCGCCTCCAATGAGGACTGTGTCATCGGACCCTCGGACTCGTCTCCGACCATAGGCTCCGAACCGCTCTCATCCGTGCCTATCGAATCTGATTGGGCACCAATCATGGAGTTTACCTCCGCGGATATCTTTCAGCACTCGCCTTTGGGTGACGTGCTAAATTCACTGAAATATCTCTCTCTGTCAGGAGACTCTTGGCCGAACTATGTCCGGCTTGAGTGCGAAGCGGACAACGAAGAAATTCGTTCCCAACCCACCACCCACTTAATAGCCACTGTCGACGACTTAATCGACATGCTTGACTTCGACTCCGAAGACATCGACGGTATGGATGACAATGCAGGAGAAGAACAGGAACCACCAACCACAGGCCGCTGGACAGCCACCTCATAATATGACATATATATGGTGGACACCCCCAAAGAAAGCAATGGCGATGAGGCAACGGAGGATAATCCCCTTGAGAAGCAATCTAGACGCCGGCGTCATCGGCGCTGCTCTAAGCCCCGCCATAGCAAAAATAGCGATACCGGCACAAGAGACAATAGCACTCCGGATAATGCCGAAGACGAAAACAATCCCGCCCAGCCAAGCTTCGAGCAAACCAGACGGGAGGATGGGCAAGCTAGCCCCGACAAATAGACAACGAATGGAGACTCGGAGGATGACAATTACATGCCCCTCTCCGAAGACGAGGTGAGCCTTGGCGACGAAGACTTCATCGTGCCTGAGGATCCCATCGAGCAGGAGCGCTTTAAGCGCCGGCTTCTAGCCACTGCAAAAAGCCTGAAGAAAAAGCAGCAGTAGCTTCAAGCTGATCAAGATCTGCTAACTGATAGATGGACCGAGGTCCTGGCAGCCGAGGAATACAGACTCGAGCGCCCAACCAAAAGTTACCCAAAGCGCATGTTGCTACCTCAATTCGAGGAGGAGGCACTAGAGCCTACACTACCAGCACAGGATGCGGCTGACCGGCCACCTCGTGGCCGAGACAAAGCGGTGCATCAGCCTGAACACTAGCCCGCACCCTAGCGCCAAACAAACAAAAACACGAAGGCCCGGGGCTACACGCATGACCTGCAAGACAAATTGGAAAACAAAGCAGGACAGTCTAGATCGATCTACGGATCACGGGGGCGTGCCCCAACGCGTGACGATGATCGCCACGCCGGATATACTAAATGCAAACCCGGCCAGGCAGAATACAGCAGACCAGACTCATTGGAAATGCGTTGTGATATAGCCCGGCATAGAGGCGCCGCACACCCCCTATGCTTCACTGACGAAGTAATGGATCATGAATTCCCAGAAGGGTTTAAGCCCGTGAATATCGAGCCCTATGATGGGACTACAGACCTCGCGGTATGGATAGAAGATTTCCTTCTCCACATTCACATAGCCCGCGGGGATGATCTACATGCCATCAAGTACCTCCCACTAAAACTCAAGGGACCGGCTCGGCATTGGCTGAATAGTTTGCCAGCAAACTCTATTGGAAGTTGGGAGAACCTGGAAGATGCATTCCTGGATAACTTCCAGGGCACTTATGTGTGACCACCGGATGCTGATGATTTAAGTCACATAACCCAACAGCTCGGAGAGTCCGTCAGGAAATTCTAGACTCGGCTCCTAACTAAGAAGAACCAAATTGTCAACTGTCTGGATGCCGAAGCCCTAGCGGCCTTTAGGCATAACATCCGTGACGAGTGGCTTGCCCAACACCTCAGCCAAGAGAAGCCGAAGTCCATGGCAGCCCTCATGACACTCATGACCCGCTTTTGCGCAGGCAAAGACAGCTGGCTGGCTCATAGCAACAACACATCAAGAAATCCTGGCACCTCAATGTTGGAAATATGCCCTAGAGGCAATAATAAAATGGTTATTATTGTATTTCCTTGTTCATGATAATTGTCTATTGTTCATGCTATAATTGTATTAGCTGGAAACTGTAATACATGTGTGAATACATAGACCACAACATGTCCCTGGTGAGCCTCTAGTTGACTAGCTCGTTGATCAATAGATGGTTATGGTTTCCTGACCATGGACATTGGATGTCATTGAAACGGGATCACATCATTAGGAGAATGACGTGATGGACAAGACCCAATCCTAAGCATAGCACAAGATCGTGTAGTTCGTTTGCTAAGAGCTTTTCTAATGTCAAGTATCATTTCCTTAGACCATGAGATTGTGTAACTCCCGGATACCGTAGGAGTGCTTTGGGTGTACCAAATGTCACAACGTAACTGGGTGGCTATAAAGGTGCACTACAGGTATCTCCGAAAGTGTCTGTTGGGTTGGCATGAACCGAGACTGGGATTTGTCACTCCGTATGACGGAGAGGTATCTCTAGGCCCACTCGGTAATGCATCATCATAATGAGCTCAATGTGACTAAGTAGTTAGTCACGGGATCATGCATTACGGAACGAGTAAAGTGACTCGCCGGTAACGAGATTGAACGAGGTATTGGGATACCAACGATCGAATCTCGGGCAAGTAACATACCGATTGACAAAGGGAATTGTATACGGGATTGATTGAATCCCCGACATCGTGGTTCATCAGATGAGATCATCGTGGAACATGTGGGAGCCAACATGGGTATCCAGATCCCGCTGTTGGTTATTCGCCAGAGAACATCTCGGTCATGTCTGCACGGTTCCCGAACTCGTGGGGTCTACACACTTAAGGTTCGGTGACGCTAGAGTTGTTATGGGAATTAGTATGTGGTTATCGAAGGTTGTTCGGGGTCCCGGATGAGATCCCGGACGTGACGAGGAGCTCCAGAATGGTCCGGAGGTGAAGATCGGTATATTGGACGAAGGGTATTGGAGTCTGGAATTGTTCCGGGGGTACCAGGTGATGACCAGCGTGTCCGAAAGGGGTTTCGGAGGCCCCGGCAAGTGTTGGGGGGGCTTATGGGCCAAGGGGAGGGGGCACATCAGCCCACTAAGGGGATGAGCGCCCCTCCCACCCCATCTCACGTAACCTGGAGTGGTAGGGGCGCCACCCCTAGGGCAGCCTCCCCTCCCGGCTTGGGGGGCAAGTTTCCTAGGGGGTGGGGGCGCCCAAACCCATCTAGGGTTTCCCCTGGCCGCCGCCCCCTCCTCTAGATCCATCTAGAAGGGCCGCCCCCCCCTTCCCCCTATATATAGTGAGGGGGTGGGAGGGCAGCCACACCCTTCCCCTGGCGCAGCCCCTCCCTCCTCCAACACTTCCTCCTCCTCCGTAGTGCTTAGCGAAGCTCTGCCGGAGAACCACGAGCTCCATCGCCACCACGCCGTCGTGCTGCTGGAGTTTTCCCTCAACTTCTCCTCTCCCCTTGCTGGATCAAGAAGGAGGAGACGTCCCCGGGCTGTACGTGTGTTGAACGCGGAGGCGCCGTCCGTTCGGCACTTAGATCGGAATCGACCGTGATCTTAATCGCTGCGTGTACGACTCCACCAACCACGTTCTTGTAATGCTTCCGCATCGCGATCTTCAAGGGTATGAAGATCAACTCATCCTATCCCTCTCTTGTTGCTAGAATCTCCATAGATTGATCTTGGTGATGCGTAGAAAATTTTGAATTATTGCTACATTCCCCGACACTCAGATACCAGAGATAGCAACGGCAAGCCCCGACGCAACACACACAAGCGTCGTAATAACGGCGACAACGCCGAAGACACGGCCGTCAATGCCGGATTCAGTGTCTCTAAGTCCGGTCAGCGGAAAAATCCATTCAAAAGAAATAATCCGGGCCCGTCCAGTCTAGACCGCATACTCGATCGCTCGTGCCAAATTCACGGCACCCTCGATAAACCAGCCAACCACACCAACAAGGAATGTTGGGTGTTCAAACAGGCCGGCAAGTTGAATGCCGAAAACAAGGAAAAGGGGCCGCACAGTGACGACGACGAGGAGCCCCGGCTACCGAACACAGGAGGACAGAAGAAATTTCCTCCCCAAGTGAAAACGGTAAATATGATATACGCCACCCATATTCCCAAGCGGGAGCGGAAGTGCGCACTAAGGAACGTCTATGCGATGGAGCCAGTCGCCCCAAAATTTAACCCATGGTCTTCCTGTCCGATCACTTTCGATCGCAGGGACCATCCTACCAGTATCCATCATGGCGGTTTGGCCGCGTTGGTCCTCGACCCCATCATTGACGAATTCCACCTGACACGAGTCCTTATGGACGGTGGCAGTAGCCTGAACCTGCTCTATTAGGATACAGTGCGCAAAATGGGCATCGATCCCTCAAGGATCAAACCCATCAAAACCAACTTTAAAGGTGTCATACCAGGTGTAGAGGCCTGTTGCACGGGCTCAATCACACTGGAAGTAGTCTTTGGATCTCAGGACAACTTCCGAAGCGAGGAGTTAATCTTTGATATCGTCCCCTTCCGCAGTGGCTATCACGCACTGCTCGAATGAACCGCATTTGCCAGACTCAATGCGGTACCACATTATGCATAACTCAAGCTCAAAATGCCGGGACCTTGCAGGGTTATAACAGTTAATGGAAACACAGAGCGCTCGCTCCGTACGGAGGAGCACACTACGACCCTCACAGCTGAAGTACAGAGCAGCCTTCTTAGGCAGACCTCCAATTCGGCAATAAAGCCCCCAGAAACCGTCAAGCGAGTCTGAAGTAATCTGAAACAGGATTGTCCGGCACATCCAGAGCTCGCCTAGCAATTCGGCCTCCATCCTAGTCCCAGTCAAGCAGTGAAATTTGTGCTGCACGTACATAATTACGCACTTAAAATACCATGGGCATAGGCGGAGGCACGGCTACAATACGGTCCACAATGCGGCTCAACCGCCCCAGGATCCGTATACCTTCACCCCTTTTCTTTCTTTCAGGTCCCTATTTTCTAGAGGCTCTTCCGATAGCCCGACTATCGGACCCATAACGGGACGGAAACACCAAGGAGGCAAGGAGCTTTGGCGTACAAGGGAATCCCCAGGTGGTCTTTGATAACGATCGCTATACCTGTTTCACATACCCGCACGCAGCTCGCTCTTGGCCAGGACGTGTCAAATACTCCTATTTTGCTTATCGCACTACTTTTATACATATGCCTTGACGTATTATTCAAATGACAAAGGAAAATAATGTACAACGTCGGCTTTTTATTACATTTCTTTATCTTTTTCCTTGACTATTTATTTATTACAAATTGCACCCGTACATTTTGATACGTTCAGTTCGCCAGGGGCTTCAGTGTACCCCATAACACGGCAAGAAAAGTCCGAACACTTTCGACAGTGCGGCACCCCGGACTTATAGCATTATATGCATTAGCTCTGAATCATGTCTTGGGTCAATAGTTGGGTTTTCCCGGCTCCCATGTTTTGCCGCCTTACGTTCCGCTATATCGGCTAAGGTGGCACGGGAAGAACTACTGCGATTGTGTCCCGGTTCTTCCGGACGAGCACCTCAGTAGAGAAAGCCGAAAACTGACTATCATGATGCGGCGAGAGCTGGGCACTGTTCAAGAGGTCTCAAATCCTTAAAGATTTTTTTCCGCTTTTGGCGAGGAATCGGCCTTGTCCGATTTAGGCGTGTATAGCGCCCCAAGTTCGGCCTTCTGAATACCAGGGGCTTCGCCAAGATTTAAAATTATAGAACTTCTATGGCTAAATGAGAGTGATAAAGTTGTATAGTCCGATTGCCTTGTTTGTTGCGCTAACACCTCCTTAAAGGACCAAAAATTTGGATAAAGAGTGTTTAGATTTATCCCGAACACCCCAGTACTAGTTACATTGGGGCAGAAGCCGACGACTGGCCAACTCTTAGATTTTACAAACGGCCGCACAGAAGGGAAAATTTTAAATCAGCAAGCCTTATATTGCGCAACAGAACTTGTTTCATATTACAGAATAAAATGATTGTATTCATTCAAAGATTACATCCTTCGCACATTGCTCCGCCACAAGGCGGGAGCCCTTCAGGACACTATCATAATATTTTTCAGGGTGGCGATGCTCCTTGCCCTCCGGCGGCCCTTCGGTCATCAGCTTCTCGGCATCCATCTTCGCCCAGTGCATTTTTGCACGGGCGAAGGCCATGCGCGTGCCTTCAATGCAAACTGACCGCTTTATAACTTCAAGCCGCGGACAGGCACTCACAAGCCGCTTTACCAAGCTGAAGTAGCTGTTGGGCAGGGGCTCGGCGGGCCACAGCCGGACTATGAGGTCCTTCTTGGCTAGCTCGGCCGCCTTGTGCAGTTCGACCAGTTGCTTCAGCTGGTCGCTGAAGGGCATCGGATGTTCGGTCCCAATGTACTGAGACCAGAACAACTTCTCCGTCGAGCTCCATTCTTCGGCCCGTTAGAACACTACGGCATCCGATATGCTGTGCGGCAGATCTGCAAACGTTCCTAGAGAGCTCCGAATTCGGGTAAGTAAAAGGAAAGTATCCTTCACATACTTGCTTTGCATAATGAATGCCTTACCCTCCGCTATTTTCTTGGCCGCCTGAATCTCCTGGAGGGCCCTTTGGGCTTCAGCTTTAGTGTTTCATGTGCTCTGGAGGGCCTCAGCAAGCTCGGACTCTTGCGTCCTAGAAGCATGCTCCAAGGACTCGTATTTTTGATGAAATCCTGGAGCTCTTGCTGGACCTCGTCGACTCGGGCTTCTTGCTTCTCGCGCTCGGCACGCTCCTTGGCCGCTTTATCTTCGGCCTCGATCAACGCTTTCTTAAGGGCCGCCACTTCGGTCGTGGCCCCTATTAAAATTCATGACACTTCTATTAGCATCAACAATTTTTCTTTATAAATATACAGACGGGGTATTGTGTACCTTTGTTTTCCTCGAGCTGCCTCTTCACGAGGCCGAGCTGTTCCTCGGTCTGCTCCAGGTCCCGCTTCAGTCCGGAGACCTCCGCAGTACGGGCGGCAGTGGCCAGCAGCGACGCCTGCTTATTCACATAGACATTTTTTGTTAGACTCCTGCGAATGTTATTTGATCCTCTGTTCGGCCTTTCTTTCCGAACACCAAACAGAGCATCAGGGGCTACTGTCTATACTATGATACTTTCTTACAATTTTATTACTTACCTCAAACCCCGTTAGGAGGCTGGCGCAGGCTTCGGTCAATCCACTTTTGGCAGACCAGACCCTCTCAATCGCCGTACTCATAAGAGTACGGTGTTCTTCATCAATGGAAGCGCCTCCAAGCGCTTCCAGTAAGTTGCTCGATGCCTCTGGATGGACAGAGGTCATCGGCATGGGCGGCTCGCCCCCCTTAGGGAGAGGCTGCCTGCCTGTATCCAGAACCACTGGGGGTTCCGGAGCAGTATCCGGTTGGGGGCCAAACTTGCTGCAGCCCCCATCATCAGAATCCATGGGGGCCTTCCCTCCCATGTGCTCGCCGTCTGGGATTTCGCCTTGGGGCGTCTCCAGAACTGTCTCCCCCTGGTCCGGTATCCTGTGAGACAACACCTCGGTGTCGTCCGCGGGCTTGGGGGAGGAGGCTGTCGGGAGTGAATCGCTATTCATCGCCGACAGGCCCAGAGACCCATCCGAAGAGGTTACATCGATGTGGGCTTTGGCCGGACTACACGAGCATATTTGGCATGATAAGAAGCAATAAAGCAAAACATAACGGAAGTATTATAGTGTCCGGATACTTACGACTTCGCCAAGGGCTTGTCCCTGGGCAACCACTCCTCGCCGCTGTAGGAAGCTATGGTGGAGTGGTCCGGAGGGAGGTTCTTTCCTTTCTTGGACCCTTCGGCCTCCCCGGACGGGGCGGCCTTCCTTTTCTCCCCCCCCCCCGGTTGGGGGGGAGGGATTTCCTCTTCCTCCTCCTTGTTTTCATTGGAGGAGCACGCCTCGGTGTCTTTGGACGATGAGTCTGATACAACCTTGCGCCGAAGACCTTTCCTGGTCCCCGCGGCCTTCTTCTTGGCCTTCTTCTCCGGCACCTCATAGGGCGCCGGAAACAACATCTTCGTTAAGAGAGGCGAGGCTGGATCTTCGGGTAGTGGAGCTGGACGGTCAATCCACTCCGCTATCGCTACCCAGTCCTGTTAAATTGGCATGGAGGCTTAGATTCCTCCCGCGAACATGCTGGGGAAAGGCATATCTTGCGAAATATAAAAACTTATCGGATTGGCGGGGCGTTGTGCGCTGAGTCCGTAATCTTCGTCTATGGGTGGTGGTACCTCGGTGGCCTTGAACAGCACCTTCCAAACATCTTCGTGCATCGTGTCGAAGAGCTCTCGCAGCGTCTGGTGTTCGGCCGGGTCAAACTCCCACATATTATAAGCCCGTCTCTAACACGGAAGGATCCGGCGGAAGAGCATGACGTGGACCACATTGACAAGCTTGATTTTCTTGCTTACCATATTTTTGACGCAGGTCTGAAGTCCGGTCAGCTCCACCGATGAACCCCAGGCTAAGCCCTTCTCTTTCCAGGAGGTGAGCCGCATGGGGATGCCGGATCGAAATTCGGGGGTCGCCGCCCAGTTGGTGTAGAACCACCCCGATTGCCACCCCTTCACGGTCTCCACAAAGGAGCCTTCAGGCCAGGTGACATTGGGCATCTTGCCTACCATGGCGCCCCCGCACTCCGCCTGCTGGCCGACCACCACCTTCGGCTTCACGTTGAAGGTCTTCAGTCATAGGCCGAAGTGAGGCATAATGCGGAGGAAGGCCTCGCACACGACGATAAACGCTGAGATGTTGAGGATGAAATTGGGGGCTAGATTATGGAAGTCCAGCCCATAGTAGAACATCAGCCCACGGACAAACGGGTGGAGGGGGAAACCCAGTCCGCAGACAAAGTGAGTGAGGAACACTACCCTCTCTTGGAGTTTCGGGGTGGGGACGATCTGCCCCTCGTCCGGAAGCTTGTGCGCAATGTTTGCGGACAAGTATCTGGCCTCCCGAAGCTTCATAATGTCCTCCTCCATGAGGGACGAGGCCATCCACTTGCCTCCCACTCCGGACATGCTTGGAATGACTTTGCAGAGAAGGTGAAGTCTTGGGCGCTGGAGCTCGAGCGAGAGAGAATGGATGGGCAGAGGAAGAAGAAGGCATGGGTGAAAAAGGGGTGTCCTTATCTCTTTATAAAGGCAGCAGAGATCCTGCGCCTCCCCACTTGCCCAATAAACTCACTTATTTCCCAAGCATTGCGTTGATGGCGCGGTTGGGTTACCCATACCCGTATTGATGAGAATCCCGTGATAAGGGTACACGATCTCTGCTTCGACAAGATGTGCCAATAAAACCGGCTCGCAATATATGCAGTAGCAGGTTGAGAAAAACTGTTCGCATAATGACCAGGCCGCGGCGTGATGTCACGCTATGGAAAATTGTCAGCAGATTAGATTTGTGGAATGTTGTGCTCTCTATGGTGGTATGTGGAATTTGTTTTGCAGAGCCGGACACGATTCGTGCGTTCAAAATCTACCTTGGAGTATTCGGAGAAGGAACCCGCCTTGCAATGCCAAAGACAATCTGCGCGCCGGACTCATCGTCATTGAAGCCTGGTTCAGAGGCTACTGAGGGAGTCCTGAATTAGGGGGTCCTCAGACAGCCGGACTATGTACTTGTGTCAGACTGCTGGACTATGAAGATACAAGATTGAAGACTTCATCCCGTGTCCGGGTGGGACTCTCCTTTGCGTGGAAGGCAAGCTTGGCAATTCGGATATGTAGATTTCCTTCTCTGTAACCGACTCTGTGTAACCCTATCCCCCTCTAGTGTCTATATAAACCGGAGGGTTTAGTCCGTAGGACAAGAACAATCATAATCATAGGCTAGCTTCTAGGGTTTAGCCTCTACGATCTCGTGGTAGATCAACTCTTGTAATACTCATATCATCAAGATCAATCAAGCAGGAAGTAGGGTATTACCTCCATCGAGAGGGCCCAAACCTGGGTAAACATTGTGTTCCCCGCCTCCTGTTACCATTAGCCTTAGACGCACAGTTCGGGACCCCCTACCCGAGATCCGCCGGTTTTGACACCGACACTTACCCCTTCATGTCTTGGACCTATATATACTCCTCCTCCTCCATTTACACTTAGATAAGAATAGATCTAGACATTAGAGCTTAGCTCATGTACCTCCCCTTGTGGTATTCCTCCTCTTGAGAGAGAGAGACACTCCATTGGAGTTCAAGGCCTCCTTTGGAGAAGATCCCTAGGGATTCAAGACCTCCTTGTGGGAATGATCTATCTAGATCACCAAGACCTCATCTCCTTCGGATTTGATGAACTTTACCATGTATCTTGTTTCCTTTGATTGTTCTTGTACCTTGTGAATCTCATGTGTTTGTGAGTCTAGTGGATGTGTGATTGGACTTGTTCTTGAGTGTTCCTCTTGTGATTTCCTTTTGTGTTATTCGTGTTCTTCAGGGAATCCCCCTCCAATTCGTGAAAGATCTCCACTTAGGGTTCCACCCTACAACAGTTTGTCAGCACCATCTCTAACCCAGTTGGCCAGAAAAATGGTCACTTTGCCCAAAGACAAGAAGCGGCTAGAAAGGATGTTGAGAGGGCATTTGGAGTTCCGAAGGCTCATTAGCAGTTGTTCGTGGACCTGCTAAACAATGGGATCCGGAGACCTTGTGGGAGGCGATGACATGTTGTGTGATCATGCACAACATAATCGTCGAGGATAAGGGTGAGGATGCTGCCGCAGCTCTAGAATTTGAGAACATGGGTGATCCTATCGAACTTTCTGACCAGAATCCGACCACGTTTCAAATGCATCGACAAATTCGGCATCGACCAACTCACGAGCAGCCGTAGGAAGATCTAATCTAGCATTAGTGAGCGGTTAAAGGGGACAACAATGTTGGGATGTAATACTTGAACTTTTTAAAATTTGAACTAGTGTTGCATGCATCTATTTGAACGTATGTACTCTACGTATGCGTCTATTTGATCGTGCGGACTTAAAAAAAATAAGGCCGGATGTATGCGGGTAGCGTTGGATGACAGTCTCCTACATCCGTGTCCGCGGACTGGTCCGCCCCTGTCCACGGACGAATGTGGGCCACCGTCGGTGATGCCCTAAACCATATCTACGTCTGAACATCTACAGCCGTGATGAGCAAATCCGGCCCCTCAAACGCCCGCAGACGCGCCCAGGTGCTTTCGCGGACACTGCCCTGTCAAGCCTCAAATAATGCAATCCACATCCGAATACCTCAAATTAGAAACCTCATTCCATATTATTACTTGCAACACAGTGATCTCTAAGCGGAGCTCGTCCAGTTGCCATGGCCATGTCCGGCGGCCGGCCAGCTGCACTCCCCGGAGTGTTGATGCGATCGCTGGCAAGGTAGAGTAGGGCATGGGACACGAGCCAGCTCACGGGACTCAGGACACCGTCGTCTCCCATGCCCTACTCTTCCTCGTCGGAGCTCGGAACCCGTTGGGTGTTGGTGGACGTCATATCGATGATGGATCCGTCTTGGGACGAGCCGGCGACATCCACCACGACGCGGTTACGGCGCTTGGAGTGGTGCACCATACGGGCGTCGGGGAATGTGACTTTGCCTCGCCAACATCCACCGCTGCGAGCGCTGCCGCCGCCTCCCGCGCCTGCTGCCGCGCACGGCGGGCACGCCGCACCATTTTGCATCGGACAACACGCATGGTGCATCCATGGCCTCGGCGTGCCAACGGAGGGGTTGCGCGCCCGCCGTTGCGTTTGGACGCCAGACGGACCGCACAGCCTTCGGTCATGCAATGACGGCTGCCCTAGCGCCAGATCCATGCGCCATTTAGGCAGACGCAATGGATTCCTGACGGAAGAAGCCTGAGCACTGCCGTGCACGGGCCTCCTCCCGGGAGTGGCGGAGCGCAAGCCAGACGACCATCTCCTCCTCGAGGCCGCGTGGGATGAGCTCGGGGTCGACGGGTCTGAAGGTGAAGGACTCAGATCCGCTATCCGCCATGCCGAAGACGTCTGGACGCCACCACAGATGAGCTTGGATGGTGGAGAAGAATGAAGTGAAGTGGTTAGGGTTGGTTCGGCAAGCGAATGGGGAGAAATATATGTGGGGTCGGGTGGGCCAGCTTGGACCGGGTTCGACGTGGCGGGCGTGCCCGGGCGCTCCATATCCGCCTCATATTTAAACTAGATACGAGGGATGTCGGTCAGCCCAGACGTTTAAGATCCGTTTGAGGCGTCCGGTTGGGTCGAAATTTTATGACCGGTCAGTGACCGGGCGGCTAGCCAGGACTGATTAAGGAGGGTTTGGGGTGGCAGGATGTAGATGCTCTGAGTCTACTTATCTACGACAAGTGTGATCCATTGAGGGTTGAGGCAATGATTTGCAATGCCGTAGATCCATTGAGGCAATGGTTTGCCAACGGGCGACTAAGTCCAAGTTGCCGATAAGTGATGAGTTAGCAACCACAGCTTTGGCATAATGACAGGCAAAGCCGGCGAAATACAATGCACCGGGCAATGCAGGACGATCGCATCCCACAGGAGCCTCAACTGACGTGCCCCGACGTCGAATCAGATCACGTAAGGTAGCTCCCGGGCCCACCGGCGCGCGCTCTGCAATGCCGGGCCCACCCGTCAGAGCGCCCGTCAAGCACGTTTATTATGGTAAGGTTCATGAGGAGTACACGCCGCTGCCCTTCCATTCCATTCCATTCCAGACCCGTCGAGAGACCGCGCGGACTGTGTAGCGTGTCGCGGGAGAGAAGCCCAAAGCTTTGGCGGAGCCATGGCGGAGGAAACCGGAGCGACGGCGGCTTCAGGGTCGGCAGCGGGCAAGATGACGATGGTGGTCGGGGTGGACGAGAGCGAGCACAGCTACTACGCGCTGCAGTGGACGCTCCTCCACTTCTCCCCGGGCCAGCAGCAGCAGTACCGCCTCGTCGTCGTCACAGCCAAGCCCACCGCCGCGTCCGCCGTCGGCCTCGCCGGACCAGGTGCGCGCCCTCTTCCCTCCATCGCGTTTCCGAAATTGGGGACTGCGTTCGATCGGGCTCGTACGGAGATTTATCGGTCGATTTTAACTACTACTAGGTGCCGCGGAGGTGCTGCCGTTCGTTGAGGCGGACCTGAAGCGGAGCTCGCTGCGCGTCATCGACAAGGCCAAGCGTCATCGACAAGGCCAAGGAGCTCTGCGCGCAGGTGGATTTCTGTACTACTCTTCTGGTCGTAGTAGTACAATATAATACTACTAGACTTGAATATTGCTAAAATCGGTGTCACATCAAGACGCTGGACGCGTATGATCCCGTCAAGAAAAGAAGGACGCGTATGATCTTGAACATTGCTTTAATTTAAACCACGTCTATATTATGCCTAAAGATTTTTGTCTAACAATTATTATACCTACCAGCAAAAATAAATTTATTATACCTAATATACAGGAGTTTGTAAGACGAATCACACTTACCCTACATCGAGGAAGCTCCGAAGCTAGCTTAATTGTCTAATTTCCCCGCGGATGAAAGAAAAGTCTAGTTGAAACAAATTTAAGCTGGGCTCGACTTGAGAATTGCTTGTCAGTTTCAGCGAGGGCGGTGAACCGTTTTTGCTCATTATAAGATTGTTGATGATTTTGCTGTAGGTGAGCGATGCTGTCTTTGAAGTGGTGGAAGGGGATGCGAGGAACGTCCTCTGCGAGGCGGTCGAAAGGCATCACGCAGAGATGTTGGTTGTGGGCAACCATGGCTATGGAGCAATCAAAAGGTATTGCAACATTACTACTTGTGCTCTGTTCTCCCCTGTTTGCAGCTTAGATCGATGGCACCTTGGCAGTGTTACGAACAATTGCCACTCTCTCTAAGCCTAAAACCCAAGGAAAATAAATCCATGGACTAGTGTCGTCTTCTTAGTTAAACACCTCTGGCATTCAACACAAAATATCTTCCCTGTTTTACTTTGAATTATCCATCATTGCTCACCTGTGTTATCAACTTTCCTGAACTTCGCCGCAGGGCTGTTCTTGGAAGTGTGAGCGATTACTGCACCCACCACGCGCACTGTACTGTGATGATTGTGAAGAAACCAAAGCACAAGCACTGAGCAACGCCCAGCTCAGTGATTAGTATTTGAGCTTTCGTGTGTACAGCCAATGTGTGCATGTTTGTGAATAAATGGATCGCGGATGTCACAATTCACAACTTCAGAGTAGCGAACTCCTGCAAGTGGCCCACAATATCCTACATGTGGATTCTTGATTGAGATGGTGAATAACTGATGACGTGCCTCATCAGAACAGTGTTATTTGTGATGCAGATGCATCAATTGCACGAATGTTGTATGTATATGTAATCAAGACTGCAAGTTCCTTGCAGTGGACACGTGTGTTTGCTTCTTATCGAAGTGTGATTTGTAAATGTATGCTTCTTCTGTTCAGATTTTTTAATCCCCTTGCAAAAGGAGACTAAAAAAAAGGAACAAAATTTGATAGCCACAGGACACGGAGGTAACCTGCGCGCTTCCCGCGCTCCGGGTCCTCCTCCCAGCCGCTAGCCCCATTTTCCCAGAGGTACAAACCGTCCGCTTCATCAGCTGCTTCCCTTCTTTTCTTGTTCATCATCATCAAAGCCAGCCAAGTTGAGGCCACTAGGTAACGGAACTGGCTCAAGGAAACATGGCGGCGGAGGGAGAGGCCCTCATGGCAGCGGAGAGGGCAGAGACGTCTACTGCACCGGCGGTGGGGGCGGAATCAGGAGCAAACGGGAAGCCGGCGGCGAGCGGGAAGCCGGCGATGGTGCTGGGGATCGACGAGAGCGAGCACAGCTACTACGCGCTGGAGTGGACGATCCACCATTTCTTCGCCCCCGGCCAGCCGCAGCAGTACCACCTCATCGTGGTCAGCGCCAAGCCCCCTGCCGCCTCCGTCATCGGCATCGCCGGCATAGGCACGGCGGAGCTGCTCCCGAGGGTGGAGCTCGACCTCAAGCGCGCCTCCGCCAGAGTCATCGACAAGGCCAAGGAGCAGTGCTCACATGTATGCGCCGTGCTTTGTCAGAACGGGGACGCAATCCTTATTGATCGCCAGATAGCATAAGCTACAAGTAATGATAGATCGTCGCTATATGTATATGCAGGTGACCGACGTCAGCTATGAAGTGAAAGAGGGCGACGCGAGGAATGTGCTGTGCGAGGCAGTTGAGAGGCATCATGCAGACATGCTGGTTATGGGCAGCCATGGCTACGGCGCTTTCAAGAGGTTGGTTTGCCTTTCTAACTTTGGTACTCACGCTTCTGTCGTTTCAAAATAACTGAAGTTCTGGGTTTGTTCTTAGTCAAACTTGGTTGAATGTGACCAAATCTGTAAACAAAATATCAACATCTACAACACAAGATTTGCTTCCTTTGATTCATAACCATTTCCCTATCACCCGCAAAGAAAAGGATACATGCCATTTTTCCTACAGTTTGACTTAGGATAATCACAGAACTTCAAATACTCCCTCCGTCCCTAAATACTTATCGGAGAGATGGATAAAATTGAATGTATCTATAACTAAAATACGTCTAGATACATCCATTTCTCCGACAAGTATTTTCGGACGGAGGGAGTATTTTGGAAGGAAAACAAACTTTTTCAAGAAAATAGAAGCTTTATTACCCCGGCTTTTGCATCAACAATTCATATACCTAACTTGTTACAATGCAATATGTCAACGTGCTAAAGAAACATCATAGTAACAAAACAATCTAATAAATGTACATGACCAGCGGGGTTGTGGCAATCAATATCCTGTTAAATTTTATCAAACAATGTTTGAAATGGAGACATGGAGAGTTTGGCTTGGATGCAACCCAAGGTCATGGACAACCATTGACCATGCTTGTAATAAGGATGAAAAATGTTCAACATACATGCAACTGTGGCGATTAACCGAAACAACGATCAAGTAACAACCATTGATAATGTATCACCATTATTGTTTTATTTATAATGGATAGAATTTTACCTAATTAAACTGATTTCTTGCAGGGCCGTCCTTGGGAGCGTGAGCGATTACTGCACTCACAACGCGCACTGCACCGTGATGATAGTGAAGAAACCAAAGCACCATAAGAAGCATGAACAATTGGGGTTCCACAGAAAGGAGGCTTGAAAAAGTTTTTAAGGCCCTTAGGTTAGAGATAGATATGAAAGAGGTTTAGGCCTGCGTGTTCAAGTATTAACCGATTGCCTTGTAGATCAATATGTGGTCTCATAGCGAACTGAGCTAAACTCAGATGGTTAGGTTCCTTGTGTTGGAACCAACCCAATAGTTCAACTCCTAGACTTGGCACTAGTGGTCGCATTTTTCTGGATTTATTTCAGGCCTCGTGACAATGTGCGTTTAGTGAGAGTCATTACGAAGGCGTATGCGGTGACTTCCTCAATCTCAAGATGTTGTGCCGACTCGGTATCTCATAGGTTTTCATAGGAATAGAGTGTATGTGGGTGTGCTATCCTACATTACAAAAACATTAGACATGTATATCACATAATACTTGGATTATCTTTAGTTGCCACGGTATGAGACTCTGTTGCTTATGGTGAGCCTTTGGTCTCTCTGGCCTTATTACCTCGTGTCCTGGAGTTATTTTTCATCGTTTGTATTGCATGGATGTCGTTCTAAACAAAGGAGGTGCTACCAAAATTTAGAATATTTCCTACACCTAGTGGTGGCTAGAGTAGAGTGGTAGCACTGTGTGCGAGTCTAGCTTAATAGGAATGATAGACTACTCATATCAACAAGAAAATTGCTGTGGAGCATCCTTCCATCATCCCTATGGACTCTACACCGACACATCCAACCCCACGAGGACCCATGACAAGAGCTAGAGCACGTGCTTTGGAAACCGAGGTGAACTCCTTCCTACTTGACTTGCATATGGACATGAATGGAACATGGTCACTACCTCACCAAAATACGCTATGCCTCCTTAGGTATGAAGAGGAACATCACCAAGAAGCTCAGGAGCATCACCAAGGAGAAGGAGGACTACCCCAAAGCCTTGCGAACCAAGACGGAGTGCAACAGCAGCAAAACAAGAAGTCCCAGGTGACCCCGTGCGCACGGGCCCCCGAGACCCCGTGCCCACGGACTACACAGGAAGCTGGCGCTGGAGCACCCCGTGCGCACGGGCCCGTACCGTGCCCACGGAACCCCCGTGCACACGGGCCCAACTTACCCCGTGCGCACGGGCCTCCCAGGATGGCCGGCTGAGATTGCATCTTCGGCCCCTCTTCATCTCCTTCGACCCCAAGGCTATATATTCCGTACCTAGGACCATGTTTAGGGTTAGCAAAGTATTAGATGTGATATTTGTGAGGTTTGCTCCTTCACCTTCCCTCTTGGTGGATCAAGACCCCCTAGGGAAGAATCCTTGTGGATTTCAAGACCTCCATAAGGAGAAGACTATCTTCAAGCCCCCAGCTCCTTTGGATTTGGGATGAACTTTGCCATTGTATCTTTCCTTTGATTGTGTTTGTGACTTGTGGATCTTGTGTTGTTATTCTAGTGGATGTGTAATTGGGAATTGTTGGAGTGATTTCCTCTTTGTGTTCTTATTGTTGCTCTCCTTTTCCCCCTCCAAGTATGAAAAGATCCATCCTAGGGTTCTACCCTACATCAGAATTCCTTCTTTTTCAGGAGCTCATTCACAAAGAAATCCAAAGTTAAGCATGCTTGATTTGGGGCTATTGAGGATGGATGACCAACCGGGAAGTTGCTCGTGGGTGCGCACGAGTGAGGACAAAGTGCGCAGACAAGACTAATATTGGTTTGTGGGGGATATTCTAGATCTCGCCAGGCGTAACGGCCGTGAACCGGTGGCTATGGCCAGGGCGTTACAATTGGTATCAGAGCTGACCCTTGTAGTTAGATGGATATGTGCGGGTCAGGTGTGTGGGCATGTGGCGCATGGCGCGTGTGTCCCATTGTGGCACATGGCATGGCACATGTGTCGGACTCTGCGCACACATATGTGCCAAGAGGGAACGTTCCCGATGAGTCAACGAGGACGTTAGTTCATTTGAGTGGGGGTGTATGTGAGAGCCTGGCTTAATTAATAGGAATGATAGACTACTCATATCAACAAGGAATTCCTTCTTCTCCGGGAGCTCATGCGCAAAGAACTCCAAAGTTAAGCGTGCTTGTCTTGGAGCGATTTGAGGATGGGTGATTGACCGGAAAGTTGCTCACGGGTGGGCACCAGTAAGGACAAAGTGCGCAGAAAAGACTAGTGTTACTCTATGTGGATAGTCTAGATCCCACCAGGCATAATAGCCGAGAACCGGTGGCTATGACCGGGGCGTTACACACCATCAGATAGGGAAGAAATTTGGGGTGTTACAGCCTTTCTATCTAGTAAACCTATGATCTACCCCATCGCCTCCTCGTCAACTCCCGTCATTGCCGCCTTCAACACTTTGCCAGCAAAGAAATTAACAAGAGTGAACTACCTCGTGTGGAAGGCCCAAGTCCTCCCTCCGGGCCCTAAAAAGAGAAGTCCTCCCTTCGGTCAAAGGAGTTGCGGTGACAAGACTCCTTGATGGCAAATATGCCATCCCAGCTGAAACTCTGGAGGTGACGAAGGATGACAAAACGAGTAAGGTCCTGAACCCCACTCTCAGAGGAGGTGTGCATGCAAGTCATGGGAAAAGAAATCACTACCGAGACATGGTGTGACGTCCGGATAATTAAGCTACAGTAAACTATTGCTAATGATGCCATGTCACCTCGGTTACTGTTGATAAACTCGGGTTAGTTCAAAATGATTCAAATTCAAATTTAAAATATAGGCAAACAACAAAAGTTTTCAAACAATAAAACTAAAATGTTTTGGTCGTGCCAAATAACGCGTAGGTAATTATGGTGGATAAACCACACTTTTATAAAATAATTAAATACTATAAGTTGAGTAAAACTGTAGATAAAACAATTAATTAAATGCCTTTTGTATTATATAAAATACTAAACTGTTTCGTTCTGGGTAAAACCTTTTGATGACAATGGGTTTGGTGGCAATGCTAAATTAGGAGTTGAAATTATATTTTTAGAAAATTAAAATAAATTGAAAAGTCAAAAGGAAACAGAAAATAAAATAAATAAAAGGAAAAACAGACAAAACAAAATAAACCCCCCCTCCCGTGGGCCTTGGCCCAACTAGGCCATTAGGCCAGCCCACCCGGGCCGAAACTCCCCTGGGCTACTAACCTGCCCTACCACCAAACCCTAACCCACGACTGCTCCCACTTCTCCCCCCCTCACGTCGCTCTCTCCTCCTTCCCCCGATCCAGATCTGGATCGGGAAGGGGAACGAACTGCACCGACGCCGTCGCCGCCTCGTCCCGCCACTCGCCACTGCTTCGCCGGAGCCGCCGTGTTGCCGGAGCACCTCCTCGTCCTCTACCCCGACCCCGCCCC
>NC_041389.1:139357460-139400695 GCF_002162155.2 Triticum dicoccoides
TGCTGGCCTGCCTCCTCGTCCCTCTCTGTCAACGCCGTCGTCCCCGTCTCCCTCCCCGAGCCCCGCTGCCTTGACCCCATGACCCGCGGTGAGCCCAGTTCGCCTTCCCCTCTTCCTGCTCCGCACTGGCCTCCCGTGCTCGATGCGCCATCGCGCCCCCACGCGCTTGCGCATTGCCCCGCGCCCACTGTCCGTCGCGCCGTGCACCATCCTGTCGCTCCTTGCTCCACTCGCTGCTGCCGCCTCGGCTTCCCGCGCCGTCGCCCCGCGATGGTCCTGCCGCTGTCCACGGCCCCGCGCCGTCTCGGCGCCCAGCGCCCGCCACCACAGCTGCTCCCTCCCTGGGCGGGCTCCCCCGTCGCCGGCAACCTTGCCCCGCACGGGGCGGGTTGCGCCCCTGCGCCCCGTGCCCGATCCATCGCCCAGTACCCGTTAAGGTCCCTGGGAGACTGAAGGAAATATGCCCTAGAGGCAATAATAAAGTTATTATTTATTTCCTTATTTCATGATAAATGTTTATTATTCATGCTAGAATTGTATTAACCGGAAACATAATACATGTGTGAATACATAGACAAACATAGTGTCACTAGTATGCCTCTACTTGACTAGCTCGTTAATCAAAGATGGTTAAGTTTCCTAACCATATACATGAGTTGTTATTTGATTAACGGGATCACATCATTAGTAGAATGATGTGATTGACTTGACCCATTCCGTTAGCTTAGCACTTGATTGTTTAGTATGTTGCTATTGCTTTCTTTATGACTTATACATGTTCCTATGACTATGAGATTATGCAACTCCCGTTTACCGGAGGAACACTTTGTGTGCTACCAAACGTCACAACGTAACTGGGTGATTATAAAGGAGCTCTACAGGTGTCTCCGAAGGTACATGTTAAGTTGGCGTATTTCGAGATTAGGATTTATCACTCTGATTGTCGGAGAGGTATCTCTGGGCCCTCTCGGTAATGCACATCACTATAAGCCTTGCAAGCAATGTGACTAATGAGTTAGTTGCGGGATGATGCATTACGTAATGAGTAAAGAGACTTGCCGGTAATGAGATTGAACTAGGTATTGGATACCGACGATCGAATCTCGGGCAAGTAACATACCGATGACAAAGGGAACAACGTATGTTGTTATGCGGTTTGACCGATAAAGATCTTCGTAGAATATGTAGGAACCAATATGGGCATCCAGGTTCCACTATTGGTTACTGACCAAGAATAGTTCTAGGTCATGTCTACATAGTTCTCGAACCCGTAGGGTCCGCACGCTTAAGGTTTCGATGACAGTTTTATTATGAGTTTATGGTTTTTGATGTACCTAAGGAGTTCGGAGTCCCGGATGAGATCGGGGACATGACGAGGAGTCTCAAAATGGTCGAGACGTAAAGATCGATATATTGGACGACTATATTCGGAGTTCGGAAAGGTTCCGAGTGATTCGGGTATTTTTCGGAGTATCGGAGAGTTACGGGAATTCGCCGGGGAGAAATATTGGGCCTTATTGGGCCATACGGGAAAGAGAGAGGGGCTGCCTATGGTAGGCCGCACGCCCCCCCCCCATGGCCTAGTCTGAATTGGACTAGGGGGAGGGGCCGCACCCCCTCCTTCCTTCCCTTCTCTCTTCCCCTTCCTTGTCTCCTACTCCTACTACTTGGAAGGTCTTGTTGGAAATATGCCCTAGAGGCAATAATAAATTAGTTATTATTATATTTCCTTGTTCACGATAATCGTTTATTATCCATGCTATAATTGTATTGATAGGAAACTCAGATACATGTGTGGGTACATAGACAACACCATGTCCCTAGTAAGCCTCTAGTTGACTAGCTCGTTGACCAATAGATGGTTACGGTTTCCTAACCATGGACATTGGATGTCGTTGATAACGGGATCACATCATTAGTAGAATGATGTGATGGACAAGACCCAATCCTAAGCCTAGCACAAAGATCGTAGTTTGTATGCTAAAGCTTTTCTAATGTCAAGTATCATTTCCTTAGACCATGAGATTGTGCAACTCCCGGATACCGTAGGAATGCTTTGGGTGTACCAAACATCACAATGTAACTGGATGGCTATAAAGGTGCACTACAGGTATCTCTGAAAGTGTCTGTTGGGTTGGCATGAATCGAGACTGGCATTTGTCACTCCGTGTAAACGGAGAGGTATCTCTGGGCCCACTCGGTAGGACATCATCATAATGTGCACAATGTGACCAAGGGGTTGATCACGGGATGATGTGTTACGGAACGAGTAAAGAGACTTGCCGGTAACGAGATTGAACAAGGTATCGGTATACCGACGATCGAATCTCGGGCAAGTATAATACCGCTAGACAAAGGGAATTGTATAGGGATTGATTGAGTCCTTGACATCGTGGTTCATCCGATGAGATCATCGTGGAACATGTGGGAGCCAACATGGGTATCCAGATCCCGCTGTTGGTTATTGACCGGAGAACGTCTCGATGATGTCTGCATGGTTCCCGAACCCGTAGGGTCTACACACTTAAGGTTTGATGACGCTAGGGTTATAAAGGAAGTTTGTATGTGGTTACTGAATGTTGTTCGGAGTCCCGGATGAGATCCCGGACGTCACGAGGAGTTCCGGAATGGTCCGGAGGTAAAGATTTATATATGGGAAGTCCTGTTTTGGTCACCGGAAAAGTTTCGGGTTTTATCGGTAACGTACCGGGACCACCGGGAGGGTCCCGGGGGTCCACCAAGTGGGGCCACCGGCCCCGGAGGGCTGCATGGGCCAAGTGTGGGACGGGACCAGCCCCAAGTGGGCTGGTGCGCCCCCCCACAAGGGCCCAAGGCGCCTAGGGTTTGGGAAGGGGGTGCTTCCACCTAACTTGGGGGGCAAGTTTCCCCCCTCTCCCCCCTTGGCCGCCACCCTTAGATGGGATTGGGGCTGCCACACCCCTTGGGGTGGAAACCCTAGAGGAGGCGCACCCCCTTCCCTCTCCCCTATATATACTTGAGGGTTTTGGGGCTGCCAACACATGAGTTTTGACCTCTCCCTGGCGCAGCCCTACCTCTCTCCCTTCTCCTCTCCCGCGGTGCTTGGCGAAGCTCTGCAGGATTGCCACGCACCTCCACCACCACGACGCCGTTGTGCTGCTGCTGAACGGAGTCTTCCTCAACCTCTCCCTCCCTCCTTGCTGGATCAAGGCGTGGGAGACGTCATCGGGCTATACGTGTGTTGAACGCGGAGGTGCCGTCCGTTCGGCACTAGGATCTCCGGTGATTTGAATCACGACGAGTACGACTCCTTCAACCCCGTTCTCATGAACGCTTCCGCTTAGCGATCTACAAGAGTATGTAGATGCACTCTCCTTCCCCTCATTGCTGGTTTCTCCATAGATAGATCTTGGTGACACGTAGGAAAATTTTGAATTTCTGCTACGTTCCCCAACAGTGGCATCATGAGCTAGGTCTATTGCGTAGATTCTTTGCACGAGTAGAACACAAGTTGTTTTGGGTGTTGATTTTGTTCAATATGCTTACCGTTACTAGTCCAATCTTGTTTCGACGGTATTGTGGGATGAAGCGGCCCGGACCGACCTTACACGTACACTTACGTGAGACAGGTTCCACCGACTGACATGCACTTGGTGCATAAGGTGGCTAGCGGGTGCCAGTCTCTCCCACTTTAGTCGGAACGGATTCGATGAAAAGGGTCCTTATGAAGGGTAAATAGCAATTGGCATATCACGCTGTGGTTTTGCGTAGGTAAGAAACGTTCTTGCTAGAAACTGTCAGGACCCCGACTCAATGCCACATCGATCTAGCATGTAACACCTCATATCACTTTGCGGCCTCACGCACGGTATTCCCACGGGTGTCGCCTTACCTTTGCCCGGGACCGTTTGCGCCTTTTGGCACACGTATATGATAGTGTCGCTAGCATCCATATGATAAGGAGCCCGGGCTGACATGGCTAGTCGTAAACCCAAAGTGGCACAGACTTACAGGGACAGGCATCCATGACCCAGCATCGAACATGTCGGTCATCAGCGAGTGAATCCAGGCTGTAGCACTGGGCTAGCAGGACTCCGGTGAACCGGGCTGTAGCGGGCTAACAGGACTCCGATATTCATCGCGTGACATTTCCCCGAAGGGACAGACACAGGAATGAAGAAGGACACATGCCGGCCAGCCTAAGTGTTCCGGAGCAGTAGCAAGCTACCATGGCTCAGTGGAAGCACTAGGAGACATTTCCCGGTAAGATAGGCTACTAAGGATAAACAACTAGATAGCCAGATCCCACACATACCAAGCATTTCAATCATACACACAATATGCTCGATATGTGCAAATACAACAAGGCATCACAACATGACTCTACAACACAAGTATTTATTCAATAGGCTCCGAGGAGCGAGATATTACAAACATGGGTCTCATGACCCAACAATCAGATCATACAAATCAAAGCACATGCGGAAGCTTAACATGTCTGAGTACAGACATCTATAAATGAAAAAGGCTGAGAAGCCTGACTATCTACCAGATCCTGCCGAGGGCACAAGATCGTAGCTGAGGTAACAAGCTAAACGTCGAAGTCCACGTGGAACTACTAGTGAGACTGAAGTCTCTCTGCAAAAACATAAAATAGGCAAACGTGAGTACAAATGTACCCAGCAAGACTTACATCAGAACTAACTACATATGCATCATTATCAACAAAGGGGATGATGGAGTTTAACTGCAGCAAGCCAGCTTTGACTCGGTGGCTATCCTAAACTACGACTGCAAGTAACTCTTTTGAGGTGGCGCACATGAGTCCACATATTCACCATATCAATACACCACTATGGATCCGCTCCCGTCTCCCTACGAGAACGCCATCCATAGCACTCACGCTTATCTTGCGTATTTTAGAGTATCCACTTTCACTTGTCTATGAACTGATATAAGCAACCCAGAAGTCCTTTTCCGCGGACACGGCTATTCGAATAGATGATGTTAACCCTGCAGGGGTGTACTTCTTCGTACATGTTTCCACCACTTAGCGTCTGCACACGACATGTGCTCGGCAGACTTCAAGCGAAAGCCGACGTGGGTGTAGACCACGACCTACCTAAACACTCAAGTCTCTAGTCCAGGTTTATCGCCTATTCGGGTTCCATCCATGAGGAGATCCGGCCGGAGTTTCGCTCACAGCCCCAAACGATGTGAACAGGGTTCCGTGACACCAAACGGGCGCCCGGTATACCCGGCCACGTGCCTATCGCATCACAGCCCACCCCTACGGTCAGCGCTGTCCACGGCCTCCAGCATACTACAAACACCAGAAACTACTTGCAACTCCTGGACAGAGGACAAGGGTGAATAAGAAGTCGAGCGGGGTCATATTTCAGGGCCCAATGTATGGTAGTAGCTGAATCATGGATCACAAACACAGAACTCAGTTCCTGAGGACGGCTTCAATGAGACAACCCACCATGTACTCCTACATGGCCTCTCACCGATACCTTTTACCAAATCGTGTTCACACACTTAGCTCACACACAGTAGGACATGTTCACACACCTCTGATTCATCCCGGATGAATCAGACCTGACACAACTCTAAGCAGTAGCAGGCATGACAAACAAGCATGAATGAGTAGGCACAACAGGGCTCAAACAACTCCTACTCATGCTAGTGGGTTTCATCTATTTACTGTGGCAATGACAGGTCATGCAAAGGATAAAGGGGTTCAGCTACCGCAGCAAGTAACAGATGAATCGATGTTGTCCTAATGCAGTAAAAGAGAGCAGGAGCGAGAGAGTAGGATTGTATCGGAATGAACAAGGGGGTTTTGCTTGCCTGGCACTTCTGAAGATAACATTGAGTCTTCATCAGTGTCAACGATCACATCATCGGTATCACGTCTATCGAGAGGGGACAAATACCGGTAACACAGAAGGAAACATAATCAATGCAATGCACAATATGATGCATGATCATGACATGGCAAAATGAATGTGTTTTGGGCTAATGCAACTAGCCACAGATTAAATGAAGTTGGTTTGTGTCAGGTCCCCGACTCGATGTCACATCGATCTAGCTGGTAACACCTTATATCACTCTGCGGCCTCACGCACGGTATCCCCACGGGTGTCGTCTTACCTTTTCCCGGGACCGTTTGCGCCTTTTGGCTCACGTATATGATAGTGTCGCTAGCATCCATATGATAAAGAGCCCGGGCTGACATGACTAGTCGTAAACCCAAAGTGGCACAGACTTACAGGGACAGGCATCCATGACCCAGCTTCGAACGTGTCGGTCATCAGCAAGTGGGTCCGGGCTGTAGCACTGGGCTAGCAGGACTCCGGTAAACCGGGCTGTAGCGGGCTAACAGGACTCCGGTACTCAAAGCGTGACATTTCCCCGAAGGGACAGACACAGGAACGAAGAAGGACACATGCCGGCCAGCCTAAGTGTTCCAGAGCAGTAGCAAGCTACCATGGCTCAGCGGTAACACTAGGAGACATTTCCCGGTAAGAGAGGCTACTAAAGATAAACAACTAGATAGTCAGATCCCACACATACCAAGCATTTCAATAACATACACACAATATGCTCGATATGTGCAATACAACATGGCATCACAAAATGACTCTACGACTCAAGTAGTTTATTCAATAGGCTCCGAGGAGCGAGATATTACAATCATGGGTCTCATGACCCAACAATCAGAGCATACAAGTCAAAGCACAAGCGGAAGCTATCATGTCTGGGTACAGACATCTATAAATGAAAAAGGCTGAGAAGCCTGACTATCTACCAGATCCTGCCGAGGGCACAAGATCGTAGCTGAGGTAACAAGCTAAACGTCGAAGTCCAAGCGGAACTACTAGTGAGACTGAAGTCTCTCTGCAAAAACATAAAATAGGCAAACGTGAGTACAAATGTACCCAGCAAGACTTACATCAGATCTATCTACACATGCATCATTATCAACAAAGGGGATGGTGGAGTTTGACTGCAGCAAGCCAGCTTTGACTCGGTGGCTATCCTGAACTACGAATGCAAGTAACTCTTTTGAGGTGGCGCACACGAGTCCACATATTCACCAACCAATACACCACTATGGATCCGCTCCCGTCTCCCTACGAGAACGCCATCCATAGCACTCACGCTTATCTTGCGTATTTTAGAGTATCCACTTTCACTTGTCTATGAACTGATATAAGGGGTCCACGTTTCCATATCCGAGGAATCCGGCTATTCGAATAGATGATGTTAACCCTGCAGGGGTGTACTTCTTCATACATGTTTCCACCACTTAGCGTCTGCACACGACATGTGCTCGGCAGACTTCAAGCGAAAGCCGACGTGGGTGTAGACCACGACCTACCTAAACACTCAAGTCTCTAGTCCAGGTTTATCGCCTATTCGGGTTCCATCCATGAGGAGATCCGGCCGGAGTTTCGCTCACAGCCCCAAACGATGTGAACAGGGTTCCCGAGATACCAAACGGGCATCCGGTACACCGTGCCACGTACCTACCGCATCACAGCCCACCCCTACGGTCAGCGCTGTCCACGGCCTCCAGTAAGCTACAAACACCAGAAACTACTTGCAACTCCTGGACAGAGGACTAGGGTGAATAAGAAGTCGAGCGGGGTCATATTTCAGGGCCCAATGTATGGTAGTAGCTGAATCATGGATCACAAACACAGAACTCAGTTCCTGAGGACGGCTGCAATGAGACAACCCACCATGTACTCCTACATGGCCTCTCACCGCTACCTTTACCAAATCGTGTTCACACACTTAGCTCACACACAATAGGACATGTTCACACGCCTCTGATTCATCCCCGATGAATTAGACCTGACTCAACTCTAAGCAGTAGCAGGCATGACAAACAAGCAAGAATGAGTAGGCACAACAGGGCTCAAACAACTCCTACTCATGCTAGTGGATTTCATCTATTTACTGTGGCAATGACAGGTCATGCAAAGGATAAAGGGGTTCAGCTACCGCAGCAAGTAACAGATGAATCGGTGTTGTCCTAATGCAGTAAAAGAGAGCAGGGCGAGAGAGTAGGATTTTATCGGAATGAACAAGGGGGTTTTGCTTGCCTGGCACTTCTGAAGATAATATAGTTCTTCATCGGTGTCATCGATCTCGTCGTCGGAGTCACGTCTATCGAGAGGGGACAAACACCGGCAACAAAGAAGAAATACAATCAATGCAATGCACAATATGATGCATGCTCATGACATGGCAATATGAATGTGTTTTGGGCTAATGCAACTAGCAACAGATTAAATGAAGTTGGTTTGAATACAAGATTCAAATTCCAACTCCATATATGGTTATTTAATTGCCCTTTATTTGTTTTGTCCAAAACAGAGGACAAACATTGTTCAAACATGCATGAAGATGGTACAGACGGATTCCTTGAATTTTTCTGATAATTTTTCATATATAAATTATTTAATTTGGAGTTACGGTTGAATTTCTATGATTTTTAGAAGTTTATACAATTTTCTGGAATTTCAGAATATTAATAATTCCAGTAATTCATTATTGTGTCAGCCTGACGTCAGTGTGACGTCAGCAGGTCAACAGATCACTGTCCAGTCAAACCTGACAGTGGGTCCCGCGTGTTAGTGAAATTAGTTTAGTTAGAATTTAATTAAACTAAACTGGGTTAATTAACAGGGCTGGGCCCCACCTATCAGTGAGTCAGTGGGTTAGCTAAAATTAGTTATTAACTTAACCAAAAGTTAGCAGGGGCCGGGCCCACACGTCAGTGACCCAGGGGGGTCAAATCCCTGGTCAACCGGGGCTAATCCACCTGCGTCTAGCCGCCGGCAAGGTCTGAGACGGCGGCGATGCGCGGAATCGCAGCACAGGCCACGGTTCGAGGCGCGGATGGCACCGTTGGAACCCCGAGCCTCGTCCGCGTCGTCTGTGCTAGTGGGGTCGCCGGAGACAACTCAGATCGACGGCGGCGTCCGCTTCCGCGGCGGCCGGAGTTCGGGCGCGAACGGTGGCGATGCTACGGCGCACTAAAGGAGAAAACGAGGAGTGCTACGTGCTCCTGGGGGTTCACCGAGCACGGTGACGTGCTCAGGCGCGGGCTGCGGTGGCCCTGGCCACGGCGGCGCCATGGCCGGCGGAGCCGAGCTCTCGGCTGTGATGGCCAACGGGGTTTGGGGGCAGCTCGAGCAACGTGACTAGGGGTAGAAGGAAGAGGAGCTCACGGGGAGTTGGCCGGTGCAGACGACGGGGCCGGGGAAGCGTCGATGGTGGCGAATCGACGGTGAAGATCCTCGGCGGCCGGCGAGGGGGAAAACATCGGGGGCGGCGTTCCGGGGCTCTTCTGGTCGCGTGAGACGACGAGGAGGACGAGGGAGGACCGGCGGAGCTCGAGGGCGTGTCGGAGAGGCTTCGGGACGGCTGCGGCCGCGCGAGCGCTGGTCGACGGCGACGGGCTCCGTTCGGTCGCGGAAGGGAGAGGGAGCAGAGGGGGATAGGGACGGAGGGAGAGACACGGGAAAGTGAGAGAGGGTCGAGGGGGCCGCGTGGCGTCTCCGGGGAGTAGCGGAGGCAAGCAGGCAGGGAGGAGGTGGCCGGGGCGCGTGGCCGCGCGCGCCGGGCGCGTGCCCGTCCTCCTGGCAGAGGAGGAAGGCGACAGGGGGGGTAGCGGTGGCGGGCTGGGCCGCTGGAGGAGCTGGGCCAGGTAAGTGGGCGCCAGGTAAGTGGCTGGGCTTCTCTCTCTTTTTACTTATTGTTTTCTATTTTTTCTTCCTCTGTTTTGATTTAGTTTAGCAACTAAATCATTTAAATAAATTCTGTAGGTTTTTATGTGGCTTGCTAAAATATATACAAAGCCACTCACAAACTTCCAGAATTATTTGGAGTCATATTTAATATATATTAAATATAAATCCAAAGCAAATAGTTATTGGATTAATTCAAATGGCCAAAATAAATGTTTCAGTCACTCCAAAAATATTAGTTTGCATTTTATTCTTGCCAATATTTTTCAAAGCTGAAAAGGAACATTTCCTTGGAAACATTTGAAGCAATTTTTAATGTTGATCATCATTTTTTTTAAATGACTTCTGAGGCTCTCCAATTCCCCAATTCAAATTTAAAGAAATTTAGACATGATGCATGGATGCAATGCCACTAGTTACAAGCAAGCTCTAGGGCTGTGACAGAAACCCATAGCAGCCACGTAAAACATGCAAACAACAATTAGAGGACGTCTAACTTGTTTTTGCAGGGTATGCTATGTGATGTGATATGGCCAAGAAGAATGTGATGAATGATATGTGATGTATGAGATTGATCATGTTCTTGTAATAGGAATCACGACTTGCATGTCGATGAGAATGACAACCGGTAGGAGCCATAGGAGTTATCTTTATTTATTGTATGACCTGCGTGTCATTGAACAACGCCATGTAATTACTTTACTTTATTGCTAACCGGTAGCCATAGTAGTAGAAGTAATAAGTTGGCGAGACAACTTCATGGAGACATGATGATGGAGATCATGATGATGGAGATCATGGTGTCATGCCGGTGACGATGATGATCATGGAGCCCCGAAGATGGAGATCAATGGAGCTATATGATACTGGCCATATCATCTCACTACTATATAATTGCATGTGATGTTTATTATGTTTATGCATCTTGTTTACTTAGAACGACGGTAGTAAATAAGATGATCCCTTACAACAATTTCAAGAAGTGTTCTCCCCTAACTGTGCACCGTTGCTAAAGTTCGTCGCTTCTAAGCACCACGTGATGATCGGGTGTGATGGATTCTTACGTTCACATACAACGGGTGTAAGACAGATTTACACACGCGAAACACTTAGGGTTAACTTGATGAGCCTAGCATGTACAGACATGGCCTCGGAACACAAAGACCGAAAGGTCGAGCATGAGTCATATAGTAGATACGATCAACATGAAGATGTTCACCGATGATGACTAGTCCGTCTCACGTGATGATCGGACACGGCCTAGTTGACTCGGATCATGTAATCACTTAGATGACTAGAGGGATGTCTATCTGAGTGGGAGTTCATAAGATGAACTTAATTATCCTGAACATAGTCAAAAGATCTTTGCAAATTATGTCGTAAGCTCACGCTTTAGTTCCACTGTTTAGATATGTTCCTAGAGAAAATATAGTTGAAAGTTGACAGTAGCGATTATGCGGACAGTAGAAAGCTTATGTCCTTAATGCACCGCTCAGTGTGTTGAACCCCAAACATCGTCTATGGATGTTGCGAACATCGGACATACACGTTTTGATAACTACGCGATAGTTCAGTTAAATGGTTTAAGTAGAGGCACCAAAGACGTTTTCGAAACATCACGGAACATATGAGATGTTTCCAGGGCCGAAATTGGGATTTCAGGCTCATGCCCACGTCATGAGGTATAAGACCTCCGACGATTTTCTTAGCCTACAAACTAAGGGAGAAAAGCTCAATCGTTGAGCTTGTGCTCAGATTGTTTGGGTGCAACAATCACTTGAATCGAGTGGGAGTTGATCTTCCAGATGAGATAGTGATGTTTCTCCAAAGTCATTGCTACCAAGCTGCTAGAGCTTCGTGATGAACTATAACATATCAGGGATAGATATGATGATCCTTGAGGTATTCGCGATGTTTGACACCGCAAAAGTAGAAATCAAGAAGGAGCATCAATTGTTGATGGTTGGCGAAACCACTAGTTTCAATAAGGGCGAGGGCAAGAAGGGATACTTCATGAAACGGCAAATCAGCTGCTGCTCTAGTGAAGAAACCCAAGGTTTAACCCAAAACCGATACTAAGTGCTTCTGTAATAAGGGGAACAACCACTGGAGCAGAATTACCCTAGATACTTGGTAGATGAGAAGGCTGGCAAGGTCGATAGAAGTATATTGGATATACATTATGTTAATGTGTACTTTACTAGTACTCGTAGTAGCACCAGGGTATTAGATACCGGTTCGGTTGCTAAGTGTTAGTAACTCGAAATAAAAGCTAATAAACGGAGACTAGCTAAAGGTGAGCTGACGATACGTGTTGGAAGTGTTTCCAAGGTTGATGTGATCAAACATCGCACGCTCCCTCTACCATCAAGATCAGTACTAAACCTGAATAATTGTCATTTGGTGTTTGCGTTGAGCATAGACATGATTGGATTGTGTCTGTTGCAATACAGTTATTCATTTAAGGAGAATAATGGTTACTCTATTTATTTGAATAATACCTTCAGTGGTCTTGCACCTAAAGGAATGGTTTATTGAATCTCGATAGTAGTGATACACATTTTAATGCCAAAAGATATAAGATAGTAATGATAGTACCACTTACTTGTGGCACTGCCATGTAAGTCATATTGGTATAAAACGCATGAAGAAGCTCCATGTTGATGGATCTTTGGACTCACTCATTTTTGAAAAGTTTGAGACATGCAAACCATAACTATTGGTGTATACGCATGAAGAAACTCCATGCAGATGGATCATTTGAACTCACTTGATTTTTCACTTGAGATATGCAAATCATACCACATAGGCAAGATGACTGAAAAGCCTCGGTTTCAGTAAAATGGAACAAGATAGCAACTTGTTGGAAGCAACACATTTTGATGTGTGCAGTCCAATGAGTGCTGAGGCATGCAGTGAACATCCTTATGTTCTTACTTCACAGATGATTCGAGTAGATGTTGAGTATATTTACTTGATGAAACACAAGTCTGAATTATTGAATGGTTCAAGTAATTTCAGAGTGAAGTTTAAGATCTTTGTGACAATAGGATAGAATGTCTATGATATGATATAGAGATGAGTATCTGAGTTACGAGCTTTGGCACGCAATTAAGACATTGTGGAAATTGTTTCACAATTAATACCGCCTAGAACACCATAGTGTGATGGTGTGTCCGAACATCATAGTTGCACCCTATTGGATATGGTGCGTACCATGATGTCTCTTATCGAATTACCACTATCGTTCATGGGTTAGGCATTAGAGACAACCACACTCACTTTAATAGGGCACCACCTAATTCCGTTGAGATGACACCGTATGAACTATGGTTTAGAGAAACCTAAGCTGTCATTTCTTGAAGGTTTGGGGCTGCGACGCTTATGTGGAAAAGTTTCAGGTTGATAAGCTCGAACCCAAAGCGGATAAAATGCATCTTCATAGGACACCCAAAACAGTTGGGTATACCTCCTAATTCAGATCCGAAAGCAATAGGGATTGTTTCTTGAATCGGGTCCTTTCTCGAGGAAAGGTTTGTCTCGAGAATTGAGTGGGAGGATAGTGGAGACTTGATGAGGTTATTGAACCATCACTTCAAACAGTGTGTAGCAGGGCACAGGAAGTTATTCCTATGGCACCTACACTAATTGAAGTGGAAGCTTATGATAGTGATCATGAAGCTTCGGATCAAGTCACTACCGTACCTCGTAGGACGACAAGGACGCGTACTACTTCAGAGTGGTACAGTAATCCTGTCTTGAAGGTCATGTTGCTAGATAACAATGAACCTACGAGCTATGGAGAAGCGATGGTGGGCCCAAATTCTGACAAATGGTTAGAAGCCATGAAATCCGAGATAGGATCCATGTATCATAAGAAAGCATGGACTTTGGTGGACTTGCCCGATGATCGGCAAGCCATTGAAATAAATGGATCTTTAAGAAGAAGACGGACGTGGACGGTAATGTCACCTCTATGAAGCTCGACTTGTGGCGAAGAGTTTTTCACAAGTTCAAGGAGTTGACTACGATGAGATTTTCTCATCCGTAGCGATGCTTAAGTCCGTTGGAATCATGTTAGCATTAGCTGCACTTATGAAATCTAGCAGGTGGATGTCAAAACAAGTTTCCTTACCAGTTTTCGTAAGGAAAGGTTGTATGTGATACAATCAGAAAGTTTTTGTCGATCCTAAAAGACGCTAACAAGTATGCAAAGCTCCAGCAGTCCTTCTAAGGACTGGAGTAAGCATCTCGGAGTTGGAATGTATACTTTGATAAGATGATCAAAGATTTTAGGTTTATACAAAGTTTATGAGAAACTTGTATTTCCAAAGAAGTGAGTGGGAGCACTATAGAATTTCTGATGAGTATATGTTGTTGACATATTGTTGATCAGAAATGATGTAGAATTTTTGGAAAGCATATAGGGTTATTTGAAAGGTGTTTTTCAATGGAAAACCTAGATTAAGCTACTTGAACATTGAGCATCAAGATCTATGAGGATAGATCAAAAAACGCGTAATGGTACTTTCAAATGAGCACCTACCTTGACATGATCTTGAAAGTGTTCAAGATGGATCAGTCAAAGAAGGAGTTCTTGCCTGAGTTGTAAGGTACGAAGTTAAAGCTCGACCACGGCAGAAAAGAGAGAAAGGACGAAGGTCGTCCCCTATGCTTTAAACGTAGGCTCTACAGTATGCTATGCTAAGTACCGCACCTGATGTGTGCCTTGCCACATGTCTGGCAAGAGGGTACAAAGGTGATCAAGGAGTGGATCACCGGATAGCGGTCAAAATTATCCTTAGAGGAATAAGGATTTGTTTCTCGATTATGGAGGTGATAAAGAGTCCGGCATAAAGGGTTACGACGATGCAAGCTTTAACACCTATCCGAATGACTCTGAGTAGCAAACCGGATACGTATAGTGGAGCAACCATTTGGAATAGCTCCAAGTGGAGCGTGGAAGCAGCATTTACAATATGACATAGAGAATTGCGATGCACATACGGATCTGAATGTTGCAGACCCGTTGACTAAAACTTCTCTTACAAGCAAAACATGATCAAACCCTAGAACTCATTGAGTCTTAATCACATGATGATGTGAACTAGTTTAATGACACTAGTAAACTCTTTGGATGTTGGTCACATGGCGATGTGACCTGTGAGTGTTAATCACATGGCAATGTGAACTAGATTATTGACTCTAGTGCAAGTGGGAGACTGTTGGAAATATGCCCTAGAGGCAATAATAAATTAGTTATTATTATATTTCCTTGTTCACGATAATCGTTTATTATCCATGCTATAATTGTATTGATAGGAAACTCAGATACATGTGTGGGTACATAGACAACACCATGTCCCTAGTAAGCCTCAAGTTGACTAGCTCGTTGATCAATAGATGGTTACGGTTTCCTAACCGTGGACATTGGATGTCGTTGATAACGGGATCACATCATTAGCAGAATGATGTGATGGACAAGACCCAATCCTAAGCCTAGCACAAAGATCGTAGTTCGTGTGCTAAAGCTTTTCTAATGTCAAGTATCATTTCCTTAGACCATGAGATTGTGCAACTCCCGGATACCGTAGGAATGCTTTGGGTGTACCAAACGTCACAACGTAACTGGGTGGCTATAAAGGTGCACTATAGGTATCTCTGAAAGTGTCTGTTGGGTTGGCACGAATCGAGACTGGGATTTGTCACTCCGTGTAAATGGAGAGGTATCTCTGGGCCCACTCGGTAGGACATCATCATAATGTGCACAATGTGACCAAGGGGTTGATCACGGGATGATGTGTTACGGAACGAGTAAAGAGACTTGCCGGTAACGAGATTGAACAAGGTATCGGTATACCGACGATCGAATCTCGGGCAAGTATAATACCGCTAGACAAAGGGAATTGTATACGGGATTGATTGAGTCCTTGACATCGTGGTTCATTCGATGAGATCATCGTGGAACATGTGGGAGCCAACATGGGTATCCAGATCCCATTGTTGGTTATTGACCGAAGAATGTCTCGGTCATGTCTGCATGGTTCCCGAACCCGTAGGGTCTACACACTTAAGGTTCGATGACGCTAGGGTTATAAAGGAAGTTTGTATGTGGTTACCGAATGTTGTTCAGAGTCCCGGATGAGATCCCGGATGTCACGAGGAGTTCCGGAATGGTCCGGAGGTAAAGATTTATATATGGGAAGTCCTGTTTTGGTCACCGGAAAAGTTTCGGGTTTTATCGGTAACGTACCGGGACCACCGGGAGGGTCCCGGGGGTCCACCAAGTGGGGCCACCGGCCCCGGAGGGCTGCATGGGCCAAGTGTGGGAGGGGACCAGCCCCAGGTGGGCTGGTGCGCCCCCCCACAAGGGCCCAAGGCGCCTAGGGTTTGGGGAGGGGGTGCTTCCACCTAACTTGGGGGGCAAGTTTCCCCCCTCTCCCCCCTTGGCCGCCACCCTTAGATGGGATTGGGGCTGCCGCACCCCTTGGGGTGGAAACCCTAGAGGGGGTGCACCCCCTTCCCTCTCCCCTATATATACTTGAGGGTTTTGGGGCTGCCAACACATGAGTTTTGACCTCTCCCTGGCGCAGCCCTACCTCTCTCCCTTCTCCTCTCCCGCGGTGCTTGGCGAAGCTCTGCAGGATTGCCACGCTCCTCCACCACCACCACGCCATTGTGCTGCTGCTAGACGGAGTCTTCCTCAACCTCTCCCTCCCTCCTTGCTGGATCAAGGCGTGGGAGACGTCATCGGGCTGTACGTGTGTTGAACGCGGAGGTGCCGTCCGTTCGGCACTAGGATCTCCGGTGATTTGAATCACGACGAGTACGACTCCTTCAACCCTGTTCTCATGAACGCTTCCGCTTAGCGATCTACAAGGGTATGTAGATGCACTCTCCTTCCCCTTGTTGCTGGTTTCTCCATAGATAGATCTTGGTGACACGTAGGAAAATTTTGAATTTCTGCTACGTTCCCCAACAGGTCTCCTAGTTGGGCTAGGAAAAGGGAAATCCTACTCCCGGTGGGAGTAGGACTCCCCTAGGGTGTGCCATAGAGAGGGCCGGCCCTCCTCTCATCCACTCCTTTATATACGGGGGCAGGGGGGCACCTCTAGGCACAACAACACAAGTTGATCTACGGATCGTTCCTTAGCCGTGTGCGGTGCCCCCCTCCACTATATTCATATCGTTGCGGTGCTTAGGCGAAGCCCTGCGTCGGTATAACATCATCATAGTCACCACGCCGTCGTGCTGACGGAACTCATCCCCGACACCCTGCTGGATCGGAGTCCGGGGATCGTCATCGAGCTGAACGTGTGCTGAACTCGGAGGCCCCGTACGTTCGGTGCTTGGATCGGTCGGATTGTGAAGACGTACGACTACATCAACCGCGTTGTGCTAACGCTTCCGCTTACGGTCTACGAGGGTACGTGGACATACACTCTTCCCTCTCGTTGCTATGCCATCACCATGATCTTGCGTGTGCGTAGGAATTTTTTTGAAATTACTACGTTCCCCAACAGTGGTATCAGAGCCTAGGTTTTATGCGTTGATGTTATATGCACGAGTAGAACACAAGTGAGTTGTGGGCGATACAAGTCATACTGCTTACCAGCATGTCATACTTTGGTTCGGCGGTATTGTGAGATGAAGCGGCTCGGACCGACATTACGCGTACGCTTACGAGAGACTAGTTTCACCGTTACGAGCACTCATGCTTAAAGGTGGCTGGCGGGTGTCTATCTCTCTCACTTTAGCTGAATCGAGTGTGGCTACGCCCGGTCCTTGCGAAGGTTAAAACAGCACCAACTTGACGAACTATCGTTGTGGTTTTTGATGCGTAGGTAAGAACGGTTCTTGCTAAGCCCGTAGCAGCCACGTAAAACTTGCAACAACAAAGTAGAGAACGTCTAACTTGTTTTTGCAGGGCATGTTGTGATGTGATATGGTCAAGATGTGATGCTATATTTTATTGTATGAGATGATCATGTTTTGTAACCGAAGTTATCGGCAACTGGCAGGAGCCATATGGTTGTCGCTTTATTGTATGAAATGCAAACGCCCTGTAATTGCTTTACTTTATCACTAAGCAGTAGCGATAGTCGTAGAAGCAATAGATGGCATAAACGACAGCGATGCTACGATGGAGATCAAGGTGTCGCGCCGGTGACGATGGTGATCACGACGGTGCTTCGGAGATGGAGATCACAAGCACAAGATGATGATGGCCATATCATATCACTTATATTGATTGCATGTGATGTTTATCCTTTATGCATCTTATCTTGCTTTGTTTGACGGTAGCATTTTAAGATGATCTCTCACTAAAATTATCAAGAAGTGTTCTCCCCGAGTATGCACCGTTGCCAAAGTTCGTCGTGCCCAGACACCACGTGATGATCGGGTGTGATAAGCTCTACGTCCATCTACAACGGGTGCAAGCCAGTATTTGCACACGCAGAATACTCAGGTTAAACTTGACGAGCCTAGCATATGCAGATATGGCCTCGGAACACGGAGACCGAAAGGTTGAGCGTGAATCATATAGTAGATATGATCAACATAAAGATGTTCACCATTGAAAACTACTCCATCTCACATGATGATCGGTTATGGTTTAGTTGATTTGGATAACGTGATCACTTAGATGACTAGAGAGATGTCTGTCTAAGTGGGAGTTCTTGAGTAATATGATTAATTGAACTTAAATTTATCATGAACTTAGTCCTGGTAGTATTTTGCAAATTATGTTGTAAATCAATAGCTTGCATTGTTGCTTTCATATGTTTATTTTGATATGTTCCTCGAGAAAATTGTGTTGAAAGATGTTAGTAGCAATGATGCGGATTGGATCCGTGATCTGAGGTTTATCCTCATTGCTGCACAGAAGAATTATGTCCTTAATGCACCGCTAGGTGACAGACCTATTGCAGGAGCAGATGCAGACGTTATGAACGTTTGGCTAGCTCAATATGATGACTACTTGATAGTTTAGTGCACCATGCTTAACGACTTAGAATCAGAACTTCAAAGACGTTTTGAACGTCATGGACCATATGAGATGTTCCAGGAGTTGAAGTTAATATTTTAAGAAAATACCCGAGTTGAGAGATATGAAGTCTCCAACAAGTTCTATAGCTAAAAGATGGAGGAGAATCGCTCAACTAGTGAGCATGTGCTCAGATTGTCTGGGTACTTCAATCGCTTGAATCAAGTGGGAGTTAATCTTCCAGATAAGATAGTGATTGACAGAGTTCTCTAGTCACCATCACCAAGTTAGTAGAACTTTGTGATGAACTATAGTATGCAAGGGATGACGAAAACAATTCCCGAGTTCTTCGTGATGTTGAAATCGACGAAGGTAGAAATCAAGAAAGAGCATCAAGTGTTGATGGTTGACAAGATCACTAGTTTCAAGAAAAGGGCAAAGGGAAAGAAAGGGGAACTTCAAGTAGAATGACAAACAAGTTGTCACTCCCGTGAAGAAGACCAAAGTTGGACCAAAGCCTGAGACTGAGTGCTTACACTGCAAAGGAAATGGTCACTGGAAGCGGAAATACCCTAAATATTTGGTGGATAAGAAGGATGGCAAAGTGAACAAGGGTATATTTGATATACAGGTGTTTGATGTGTGCCTTACTAGTGTTTATAGTAGCCCCTGAGTATTTGATACTTGTTCGGTTGCTAAGATTAGTAACTCGAAATAGGAGTTACAGAATAAACAGAGACTAGTTGAAGGGGAAGTGACGATGAGTGTTGGAAGTAGTTCCAAGATTGATATGATCATCATCGCACACTCCCTATACTTTTGGGATTAGTGTTAAACCTAAATAAATGTTATTTGGCGTTTACGTTGAGCATGAATATGATTTGATCATGTTTATTGCAATACGGTTATTCATTTAAAATCAGAGAATAATTGTTGTTCTGTTTACATGAATAAAACCTTCAATGGTCATACACCCAATGAAAATAGTTTGTTGGATCTCGATCGTAGTGATACACATATTTATAATATTGATGCCAAAAGATGCAAAGTTAATAATGATAGTGCAACTTATTTGTGGCACTGCCGTTTGGGTCATATCGGTGTAAAGCGCATGAAGAAACTCCATAAAAGATGGATTTTCGGAATCACTTGGTTATGAATCATTTGATACTTGCGAACCGTGCCTTTTGGGCAAGATGACTAAAACTCCGTTCTTCGGAACAATGGAACGAGCTACTGACTTATTAGGAAATAATACATACCGATGTATGGAATCCAATGAGTGTTGATGCTCGTGGCAAGTATCGTTATTTTCTGACCTTCACAAGATGATTTGAGCAGATATGGGTATATCTACTTGATGAAACATAAGTCTGAAATAGTTGAAAGGTTCAAAGAATTTCAGAGTGAAATGGAAAAATCATCGTAACAAGAAAATAAAGTTTCTGCAATCTGATCGCGGAGACGAATATTTGAGTTACGAGTTTGGTCTTCAATTAAAACAATGTGGAATAGTTTCACAAGCTCACGCCACCTGGAACACCACAACGTTGTGGTGTGTCCAAACATCGTAACCGCATTTTATTGGATATGGTGCGATCTATGATGTCTCTTATTGATTTACCATTGTCATTTTGGGGTTATGCATTAGAGACAGTTGCATTCACGTTAAAAGGGCACCATCTAAATCCGTTGAGATGACACCATATGAACTGTGGTTTAGCAAGAAACCCAAGTTGTCGTTTCTTAAAGTTTGAAGTTGTGATGATTATATGAAAAAGGTTTTCAACCTGATAAGCTCAAACCCAAATCGGAGAAGTGCGTCTTCATAGAATACCCAAAGGAAATTGTTGGGTACTCCTTCTATCACAGATCCGAAGGCAAAACATTTGTTGCTAAGAATGGATCCTTTCTAGAGAAGGAGTTTCTCTCGAAAGAAGTGAGTGGGAGGAAAGTAGAGCTTGATAAGGAAATTTGTACCTTCTCCCGAATTGGAAAGTAGTTCATCACAGAAATCTGTTCCTGTGACTACTACACCAATTAGTGAGGAAGCTAATGATGATGATCATGTAACTTCAGATCAAGATACTACCGAACCTCGTAGGTAAAACAGAGTGAGATCCGCACCAGAGTGGTACGGTAATCCTGTTCTGGAGGTCATGTTACTTGACCATGACAAACCTACGAACTATGAGGAAGCGATGATGAGCCCAGATTCCACGAAATGGCTTGAGGCCATGAAATCTGAGATATGATCCATGTATGAGAACAAAGTGTAGACTTTGATTGACTTGCCCGATGATCGGTGAGTCATTAAGAATAAATGGATCTTCAAGAGGAAGACGGACGTTGATAGTAGTGTTACTATCTACAAAGCTCGACTTGTCGCAAAAAAAAAAGTTTTTTCGACAAGTTCAAGATGTTGAATACAATGAGATTTTCTCACTCGTATCGATGCTTAAGTCTATCTGAATCATGTTAGCAATTGCCACATTTTATGAAATCTGGCAAATGGATGTCAAAACTGCATTCCTTAATGGATTCTTTAAAGAAGAGTTGTATATGATGCAACCAGAAGGTTTTGTCAATCCTAAAGGTGCTAACAAAATGTGCAAGCTCCAACGATCCATCAATGGACTGGTGCAAGCATCTCGGAGTTGGAATATATGCTTTGATGAGTTGATCAAAGCATATGGTTTTATACAGACTTTTGGAAAGGCCTGTATTTACAAGAAAATGAGTGGGAGCTCTGTAGCATTTCTGATATTATATATGCTAGACATATTGTTGATTGGAAATGATATAGAATTTCTGGATAGCATAAAAGGATACTTGAATAAAAGTTTTTCAAAGAAAGACCTCGGTGAAGCTGCTTACACATTGAGCATCAAGATCTATATAGATAGATCAAGACGCTTGATAAGATTTTTTCAATAAGTACATACCTTGATAATTTTTTTGAAATAGTTCAAAATAGAACAATCAAAGAAGGAGTTCTTGCCTGTGATGCAAAGGTGTGAAGTTGAGTAAGACTCAAGACCCGACCATGGTAGAAAATAGAAAGAGAATGAAAGTCATTCCCTATGCCTCAGTCATAGGTTCTATAAAGTATGCTATGTACCAGACCTATTGTATACCTTGCTCTGAATTTGGCAAAGGAGCACAATAGTGATCTAGGAGTAGATCACTGGACATTGGTCAAGAATATCCTTAGTGAGGACTAAGGAAATATTTCTCGATTATGGAGGTGATAAAAGAGCCCGTCTTAAAGAGTTATATCGGTGCAAGCTTTTACACTGATCCAGATGACTCTAAGTCTCAATCTGGATACATATTGAAAGTGGGAGCAATTAGCTAGAGTAGCTCCGTGCAGAGCATTGTAGACATAGAATATTTGCAAAATACATATGGCTCTGAATATGACAGACCCGTTGACTAAGATTCTTTCACGAGCAAAACATGATCACACCTTAGTACTCTTTGGGTGTTAATCACATAGCGATGTGAACTAGATTATCAACTCTAGTAAACCCTTTGGGTGTTTGTCACATGACAATGTGAACTATGGGTGTTAATCATATACAGATATGAATATTGGTGTTAAATCACATGGCGATGTGAACTAGATTATTGACTCTAGTGCAAGTGGGAGACTGAAGGAAATATGCCCTAGAGGCAATAATAAAGTTATTATTTATTTCCTTATTTCATGATAAATGTTTATTATTCATGCTAGAATTGTATTAACCAGAAACATAATACATGTGTGAATACATAGACAAACATAGTGTCACTAGTATGCCTCTACTTGACTAGCTCGTTAATCAAAGATGGTTAAGTTTCCTAACCATATACATGAGTTGTCATTTGATTAACGGGACCACATCATTAGAAGAATGATGTGATTGACTTGACCCATTCCGTTAGCTTAGCACTTGATCATTTAGTATGTTGCTATTGCTTTCTTTATGACTTATACATGTTCCTATGACTATGAGATTATGCAACTCCCGTTTACCGGAGGAACACTTTGTGTGCTACCAAACGTAACAACGTAACTGGGTGATTATAAAGGAGCTCTACAGGTGTCTTCGAAGGTACATGTTGAGTTGGCGTATTTCGAGATTAGGATTTGTCACTCCGATTGTCGAAGAGGTATCTCTGGGCCCTCTCGGTAATGCACATCACTATAAGCCTTGCAAGCAATGTGACTAATGAGTTAGTTGCGGGATGATGCATTACGTAACGAGTAAAGAGACTTGCCGGTAACGAGATTGAACTAGGTATTGGATACCGACGATCGAATCTCGGGCAAGTAACATACCGATGACAAAGGGAACAACGTATGTTGTTATGCGGTTTGACCGATAAAGATCTTCGTAGAATATGTAGGAACCAATATGGGCATTCAGGTTCCGCTATTGGTTATTGACCGAAAATAGTTCTAGGTCATGTCTACATAGTTCTCGAACCCGTAGGGTCCGCACGCTTAAGGTTTCAATGACAGTTTTATTATGAGTTTATGGTTTTTGATGTACCGAAGGAGTTCGGAGTCCCGGATGAGATCGGGGACATGACGAGGAGTCTCGAAATGGTCGAGACGTAAAGATCGATATATTGGACGACTATATTCGGAGTTCGGAAAGGTTCCAAGTGATTCGGGTATTTTTCGGAGTACCGGAGAGTTACGGGAATTCGCCGGGGAGAAGTATTGGGCCTTATTGGGGCATACGGGAAAGAGAGAGGGGCTGCCTAGGGTAGGCCGCGCGCCCCCCAATGGCCTAGTCCGAATTGGACTAGGGGGAGGGGCCGCACCCCCTCCTTCCTTCCCTTCTCTCTTCCCCTTCCTTGTCTCCAACTCCTACTACTTGGAAGGTCTCCTAGTTGGGCTAGGAAAGGGGGAATCCTACTCCCGGTGGGAGTAGGACTCCCCTAGGGCGCGCCATAGAGAGGGCCGGCCCTCCCCTCCTCCACTCCTTTATATACGGGGGCAGGGGGGCACCTCTAGGCACAACAACACAAGTTGATCTACGGATCGTTCCTTAGCCGTGTGCGGTGCCCCCCTCCACTATATTCCACCTCGGTCATATTGTTGCGGTGCTTAGGCGAAGCCCTGCGTCGGTAGAACATCATCATCGTCACCACGCCGTCGTGCTGACAGAACTCATCCCCGACACCCTGCTGGATCGGAGTCCGGGGATCGTCATCGAGCTGAACGTGTGCTGAACTCGGAGGCCCCGTATGTTCGGTGCTTGGATCGGTCGGATCATGAAGACGTACGACTACATCAACCGCGTTGTGCTAACGCTTCCGCTTACGATCTACGAGGGTACGTGGACATACACTCTCCCATCTCGTTGCTATGCCATCACCATGATCTTGCGTGTGCGTAGGAATTTTTTTGAAATTACTACGTTCCCCAACACTTGCATTAGAGTAGTGTAGCATGTTACTGTTCGGTTACTCCTATTCTATTCCATAGCCTGTCATTATTGCTACAGTCATTGATACCTTACCCGCAATCCTAAATGCTTAGTATAGGATGCTACTTTATCATTATTGGCCCTACATTCTTGTCAGTCTTGTCACATCCCTAGTTCTGACAATGCCTAGTGCATGCATTAGAGTGTTACATCATGTTTAAATTTCATTTAAACCTGAGATGGGGATTGACTAAGCCCTAGCACCAAATGAATTCAACTAGGGTCAAAATAAAACCTTTTTCATTGAACTCAAAATGTCCTCTAAAAATGTTCAACATTTCTGGTTTGAGGTGGAAGCATCTACCAAAAATGGTTTATATTTTTGCAGGACATATTTGGTCACTGAATTAAATCATATAGTATTTTCATTTGGGCATTTAAATGCTATTAAATATTTCAAATGCTCAAATAATCATAAACTAAAATGTTTACTGTTGGATATATTCTAAACAGTAGCCATGATTAGTTTCATGATTTTTGAAAGTGTCTGAGTATTTTTAATAAAGCCCTAAATTTACAGAATAATAGAAAACTGAGATAATTATAAAAGGAGAGAGAGAGAAAGACCCGTACCTGGGCCACTTACCTGTAGCCGGCCCAGCTTCTGCGCGGCCCGTTACTGTGCAGCCCAGCTGCCAGTCATCTTCCTCCCCCCTCGCCCCGAAGCAGCTGCGTGCTGGACGCACGCGCGCCGACGCCGGCCACCTCCTGCTTCGCCGTGGCAGCCTCCCCGACTTCCTCGCGACGCCACGGAGACGTCCCCGACCCCCTCTCACTTCTCCCTCGCTCTCGGGACCTCCCTCCCCCTTGCTCCTCTGTTTCCCCTCCCGCGACCGAGCGGAGCTCGCCGTCATCGTCGCCGTACCCATGGCCACCGGCCACCCCTAGCCTCGCCGATGCACCCAGGAGCTCCGCCTCGACCCCCTCTTCCTCCCCACCGATCCATAGCCCTCCGGAAGCCCTGCATCGCCGCCATCGCCGTCGTCTTCTACCTCGGACCCGCCGGCCATCTTCGTCAAATTCGCCGGCTCCGGACCGTCCCCGACCTCGCCGAGCGTCCCCTCGTCATCGCCGTGAGTCACTGACCCTCTCCCCTAACTCAGCATGCTCCCCTCCGTGCCGTAGCGCCGTTCCCCACGAGCACCGAAGCCACCGTCCGCCATTGCTGCTGCACGCATAGCCTCCGTGCTCCCCTGGCCTCACTGAGCTGCTCTTAGTGCTCCCCATGACTAGCAGGTGCTGCCCAGCCTCTCCATTTGCTCACTGATGCACCGTAGCGACGCGCCCGAGCGCCACCGAACACCATCGCCGCCAAAGCTCGTCGCCGGCATGAGTTCCGGCGACCCCACGACCTCCCACTTGGTCCTCTGGATGCGCGAGAGCAAGGGCCATCCCCTGGTGCCCTCAGCGCGCCAAGCTGATGCCTCTAGCGCAAGTCCGGCGTGCCCCCGCCGTGTCCTGTGGTCGCCGCCGGCTGGTCTCCGGTGACGCCGACGTGGCGCACTTACTTAGTCGCTAATGACCCTGCTAACAGCCCTATCTCTCACTGACATATGGGCCCCACGCCCTTAACTAACCACGGTTAACCCCTGTTTAGTTTAAGTTAACCACAGTGGCCCCACGCGTCGGAGTTGACCTAGCTGATGTGGCCGTTGACCGGTCCCACCTGTCAGTGAGCTAAGCAGCCCTGTGACACTGACGTGTGGACCCCACACGTCAGGTTTGACCCTGACCGACCTCTGTTGACTTGCTGACGTCATGCCAACGTCATGCTGACGCAATAATTCCTTTCTGGAATTAAAATAAATTAGGAAATGATTTATAATTTCAGAAAATGCCCTAAACTTCAATAAATCATAGAAAATTAACCGTAACTCCAAATTAAATAATTTATATATGAAAAATTATCAGAAAAATTCAAGGAATCCATCTGTACCATTTTCATGCATGTTAGAACAACTTATAGCTGCTGTTTAGCACAAATCAATTAAATGGCATTTAAATAATCACATATGGAGTTTGAATTTGAATCTTGTATTCAAACCAACCCCATTTAACTTGTTGCTAGATGCATTAGCCCAAAACACATTCATTTTGCCATGTCATGATCATGCATCATATTGTGCATTGCATTGATTGTGTTCCCTTCTGTGTTGCCGGTATTTGTCCCCTCTCGATAGACGTGATACCGATGATGTGATCGTTGACACTGATGAAGACTCAATGTTATCTTCAGAAGTGCCAGGCAAGCAAAAACCCCTTGTTCATTCCGATACAATCCTACTCTCTCGCTCCTGCTCTCTTTTAATGCATTAGGACAACACCGATTCATCTGTTACTTGCTGCGGTAGCTGAACCCCTTTATCCTCTGCATGACCTGTCATTGCCACAGTAAATAGATGAAACCCACTAGCATGAGTAGGAGTTGTTTGAGCCCTGTTGTGCCTACTCATTCATGCTTGTTTGTCACGCCTGCTACTGCTTAGAGTTGAGTCAGGTCTGATTCATCCGGGATGAATCAGAGGTGTGTGAACATGTCCTACTGTGTGTGAGCTACGGGTGTGAATATGATTTGGTAAAGGTAGCGGTGAGAGGCCATGTAGGAGTACATGGTGGGTTGTCTCATTGCAGCCGTCCTCAGGAACTGAGTTCTGTGTTTGTGATCCATGATTCAGCTACTACCACGCATTGGGCCCGAAACCAATGGACCCTCTCGGCTTCTTGATCACCCTTGTCCTCTGTCCAGGAGTTGCAAGTAGTTTCTGGTGTTTGTAGTATGCTGGAGGCCGTGCGCAGCGCTGACCGTAGGGGTGGGCTGTGATGCGGTAGGCACGTGGCCGGGTAAACCGGGCGCCCGTTTGGTGTCACGGAACCCTGTTCACATCGTTTGGGGCTGTGAGCGAAACTCCGGCCGGATCTCCTCATGGATGGAACCCGAATAGGCGATAAACCTGGACTAGAGACTCGAGTGTTTAGGCAGGCCGTGGCCGACACCCACGTTGGACTTCCGCTTGAAGGTTGCCGAGTACATGTCGTGTAAACGGCGGTAAGTGGTGAGAGCGTGTGTGAAGAAGTACCCCCCTGCAGGGTTAATATGATCTATTCGAATAGTCGTGTCCGCGGAAAAGGACTTCTGGGTTGCTTATATCAGTTCATAGACAAGTGAAAGTGGATACTCTAAAATACGCAAGATAAGCGTGAGTGCTATGGATGGCGTTCTCGTAGGGAGACGGGAGCGGATCCATAGTGGTGTATTGATATGGTGAATATGTGGACTCGTGTGCGCCACCTCAAAAGAGTTACATTGCAGTCGTAGTTTAGAATAGCCACCGAGTCAAAGCTGGCTTGCTGCAGTTAAACTCCACCACCCCCTTGTTGATAATGATGCATATGTAGATAGATCTGATGTAAGTCTTGCTGGGTACATTTGTACTCACGTTTGCCTATTTTATGTTTTTTGCAGAGAGACTTCAGTCTCACTAGTAGTTCCACGTGGACTTCGACGTTTAGCTTGATACCTCAGCTACGATCTTGTGCCCTCGGCAGGATCTGATAGATAGTCAGGCTTCTCAGCCTTTTTCATTTATAGATGTCTGTACTCAGACATGATAGCTTCCGCGTGTGCTTTGATTTGTATGCTCTGATTGTTGGGTCATGAGACCCATGTTTGTAATATCGCGCTCCTCGGAGCCTATTGAATAAATTACTTGAGTCGTAGAGTCATGTTGTGATGCCATGTTGTATTTGCACATATCGAGCATATTGTGTGTATGTTATTGAAATGCTTGGTATGTGTGGGATCTGACCATCTAGTTGTTTATCTTTAGTAGCCTCTCTTACCGGGAAATGTCTCCTAGTGTTTCACTGAGCCATGGTAGCTTGCTACTGCTCCGGAACACTTAGGCTGGCCGGCATGTGTCCTTCTTCGTTCCTGTGGCTGTCTCTTCGGGGAAATGTCACGCGATGAATACCAGAGTCCTGTTAGCCCGCTACAGCCCGGTTCACCGGAGTCCTGCTAGCCCAGTGCTACAGCCTGGATTCACTCGCTGATGACCGACACGTTCGATGCTGGGTCATGAATGCCTGTCCCTGTAAGTCTGTGCCACTTTGGGTTTACGACTAGCCATGTCAGCCCGGGCTCCTTATCATATGGATGCTAGCGACACTGTCATATACGTGTGCCAAAAGGCGCAAACGGTCCCGGGCTAAGGTAAGGCGACACCCGTGGGAATACCGTGCGTGAGGCCGCAAAGTGATATGAGGTGTTACATGCTAGATCGATGTGGCATTGAGTCGGGGTCCTGACAGCGTTGGTATCAGAGCTTGACTGCCTGTAGGATTACCAAGCCAAGCTGGTCGAAGTTGAGTCTAGAAATTCTTTAGTTATGTAAGGGAATTGATTGTGGGATGGAACGTAAGGCTCTTTTTACTCCTTATACCTCATGGCCTTCTGATCTGAGTCATCATCTTCTCTTCTACGGGGATTAAGAACTAGGCTATCTCTTCTTTCTATCAGGATCACGTGTTACTAATCCGTAGACTTATAAGATTGTTGGATTAAGCTTGAGTTCAGTTCCTACTACTTCCGTATGTTAATTGTTGATCTCGAAACCTTGATATTGTGCTTCTGAGTGGTTATGCCACCATTTTTGTGAATGTCTCAAATCTTTTTGAGCATTTACAGCTGTTATGCTGTCCGAGTCATCCCAGGTTTCTATACAATCTGATGCAATTTGCAAATTCCTTTCTTCCCGTTTCAATGTTCCTTTGGGCCAGATTAACCACACTAATCGGTGAGTTGAGGTACTCTGTTACCTTGACATATATGTTGGAAATATTATTATGACCCTAGGTGTCTCAGGGGATCATCTAGTGGTCTAGCCATTATTTGTGTCCTAGTGTGATGATTCTGGCCTTTATTCTCAAAAGCATCCTGTGATGCCATTTAGTTAGTAGGTATTCTATTCCTGGGTTCTTGAAACCGAGATTCACTCTACCTACTTCATGTTGATAGTAATTGCTAGTGCCTTTAGGATATTAGCAACCTTTGCATTAGTCCTCGATGTTCGTGGTATTCCTTTCTTCCAAATACTATGAACCGCTTATGGCAGATGTTCCTCGCTGATCGAAAGATCACAATCAGAGTGCTCTCGATGGGTTCTCGATTCTACATTGTGACTCTGCCAGTTCTACCTTTCTGCATGGGTTATCCGGAAGAAATATGTGGAATTCGTTCGACATGCTAAACCATGCATCCACAACTCAGAAAATCGTATGTTCCTTTGAGTTGTCCCTCTTTAGTTGTCTTCTGACCCTCGTCTATCAGTTGATAGTCAAGTTGATGTCGTGCATTCGTGATCACCGATGCTCGTTATTCTTGTGGTCCGTCAAGCCGTTCTAGTTCGGAATGACTTGGAGAAACAAACTCCAGTATCTCATCCATATCTAGGATTGGGTCAAAGTAGTTGTATTCCGCAGATCAAATTGCTACTCCAGCTTTTGTTCTGCTCTACCTTGGAGTATTACATATTTTATATCGAGATTGTTATAGGAATTGCACACCATCCTATGAACTCTTGGTACAGTGATACTTCTTGCCATCATTGTTCATTCCTCGGTTCCTGTGTTATTGTCACCGGAATGCCGACAAATGAATCATGGTGTGTGAAATCAATACTCCCAGCAACCTCGTTGCTTGGTAGTTAAAGGATAATAATTTCATTCTTAGCGTGTTGGTTTTCGAATCATCCTTCTAAGACTGATCGTGCTACCTAGTCCTTATCTCGGTGCACCCTTCGAGTGATGAGTTAGGATCTTGTCAAGTCCTCACTCATTTGATCATATCGTCTTGCCCTCAAAAGCAAGATTGTTCTCGAGCTTAGTAACATACCGGTGGTTCGTGACTTTCCAAATATCTTCTTGGAAGTATTACCAGGTCGTCACCTGACCGTTATGTTGAGCTCGTGATCAAGTTGGTTTCTTATGAACCACCTTCTTTCCAAGAATCGGTGTTAGATATCCCTGAGCTAGTTGGTTAAGCTGGACAACAACTTGGAGAGTTGGAAGATAAAAGCTTGTCTGACTTAGTTCGTTCCAAAGGGATATTCTTGTGTAGTGTGTGTAGAAGAAAGATGATATCTTCATCGATTGGTCCCTGTGATCAGTTGTTGGACCTATTGTCTTATCAATCCTTTGATTTGAGTGTGGGCCATCGTCAAATCAAATCAGTACCAACGATGCTCGTAATGTTGTCTTATTCGTGGTTGATCCCTCGAGCATACACCATTACATCTTTGGTCTGACCAATGCTATCACCGTGTTCACTTAACTATGGAATTCTTTTCAAAAGGAAACCCAGATGAATAGTTGTTGAGCCCATTGACAACATCCTTATCTCCTCCATGATTTTGTTGGACAATAAGTTAGTGTTGGAAACTTTTGAAGCATTTGTTCATGCTAGCTCATAAAGCATATGCTCGGATGTGAGAAGTGACTTCCTCTAGCTCATGTGCATTTGATGCAAGTTGCCGCTGTGGACTCGAGAAAGTCAATGTTGCTTCCTCTGGAATCATCGCAAGTCAGTCATGCACACGTGCGAAGTATTCTGTGGTCTGGAGACTTGCAACCTTCATTCCATATGTGTATCCTAGCACACCAAGCCACTGACTGATTTGTTCAAGGAGAAAGAGTATCTTCATAAGAGCTAATCCGGACTTATGAAAGAACTTCGATATCCTCGCTGATGGTTCCCAACCAGAACTCGGTAGTGTTTTATTGTAAGACTACCATGTGGGCATGCTTGCCTGGGACAACATGTTCACATGTTTGTAGCAGAACCAGCTCATGTTTTGGAGCTTGCTATCATAGTTCATCTCCCGAGAATCTCGCAACGTCATCTCGTCGATTTGTGTTGCAAACTTTCGTTTTTCTTCCTAGACTCGATGAGTCCGGAATATCCTGACACCAACCAGATCTGAATCTCAGGCAGATATGATGGTTTGGAACATTTCCCAAGAACTATAATATTGGTCCCTCGATAACCGGTAAAGTGGATGTCGTGGCCAACACACCCAGCCGGAAGATCTATTATTGTAGTATCTTGGCTGAAGAAGTTGGCCACCTCCCTATAAGGATTTCCTAGGATTTACCTCCGTAACTGTTCCTTATGGATTCTATTGCTCCCGAAGTCCGACCTTTACTTGATGTTCTAGTTATCAAACCATATCTATGAATGGGTTACACTAGCACGTCAAGGAGAACATTAGAAGCGGAGTGCTAAATGTCTCTCGGTCGATCATCCAGATTTTGTTCCTTGGCCTCGCTAGGGTGAAATCTGAGTTGATGTTATCTTCCTATGCATCTGCATCGCCCATCGTTGTTCATCATGGTGGTATGTTGTGTTGCCAGGATCCTTGACACGGATGTTGGTAAAACCTTGATGAATGTGGAAATGCTCAAGTTCTTGAGAGCACGCACAAGCGCTACGTGTTATCATCGGCACTAACTGGGTTGCTCTCAGTTTCCTCGGCAATTCTATGACCTATTCAAACAGTGAATTCACTCTCTATTGTTGGGTTCTTCCCCAGTTACTAGAATCATTCCCAGCATTTGCATTTTGTTCCCAGCTTGCACCGCCAATGTGCCATTCTACCATGGGTCCCTTCCATTTCCGGTGATAAGCAAAAATCATCTATTACGTTGTCTTCAACAAGGTAATCCACATCATCCAAGTCCGAGTATGCCATTCTACCGACCCCCGCCAATCGATTGCTGTGATTTGCCTTAGGCTGATATAGAGAGTCTCAATGATCTCTATATCAAAGGTAATTCTTCTTGCCACTTAAGGGGATATTTCTACGAGTCACCTTCTCTAAGGTGCATCGTTATGGTATCATGGCAACTCAACTCCTCGCTACGTTGGCAATCGTTTACCACCTTTTTAAGCGTGAAATTGTGGTCTACCTAGTGAACCTTCGTCATCTGCTTCACTCCATTCCTATGGATGTGTGCTTCGCCTCTCAGCTCGAGCGATGTTGCTATGTCTCATTTCGTGAGTTGTTCGATCTTCGAGAAGATCGACCCTTCTAGAGTCTCCTTCTTCCCTCCATGTCATGTTGACAGGATTTCTCAGAGCAAGACTTCAAGACAATAATGGTGATCGAATCAACGTTCCTATGAAGTGCAACCTGGATCGTGAAGATTATACTAGTTTGCGTTTCCCCTTCACCTTACCCTACGCTTGAATCTCGAGACGAGATTCTTGTTTAGTGGGGGTGAGTTGTCACATCCCTAGTTCTGACAATGCCTAGTGCATGCATTAGAGTGTTACATCATGTTTAAATTTCATTTAAACCTGAGATGGGGATTGACTAAGCCCTAGCACCAAATGAATTCAACTAGGGTCAAAATAAAACCTTTTTCATTGAACTCAAAATGTCCTCTAAAAATGTTCAACATTTCTGGTTTGAGGTGGAAGCATCTACCAAAAATGGTTTATATTTTTGCAGGACATATTTGGTCACTGAATTAAATCATATAGTATTTTCATTTGGGCATTTAAATGCTATTAAATATTTCAAATGCTCAAATAATCATAAACTAAAATGTTTACTGTTGGATATATTCTAAACAGTAGCCATGATTAGTTTCATGATTTTTGAAAGTGTCTGAGTATTTTTAATAAAGCCCTAAATTTACAGAATAATAGAAAACTGAGATAATTAGAAAAGGAGAGAGAGAGAAAGACCCGTACCTGGGCCACTTACCTGTAGCCGGCCCAGCTTCTGCGCGGCCCGTTACTGTGCAGCCCAGCTGCCAGTCATCTTCCTCCCCCTCGCCCCGAAGCAGCTGCGTGCTGGACACACGCGCGTCGACGCCGACCACCTCCTGCTTCGCCGTGGCAGCATCCCCGACTTCCTCGCGACGCCACGGAGACGTCCCCGACCCCCTCTCACTTCTCCCTCGCTCTCTGGACCTCCCTCCCCCTCGCTCCTCTGTTTCCCCTCCCGCGACCGAGCGGAGCTCGCCGTCATCGTCGCCGTACCCATGGCCACCGGCCACCCCTAGCCTCGCCGATGCACCCAGGAGCTCCGCCTCGACCCCCTCTTCCTCCCCACCGATTCACAGCCCTCCGGAAGCCCTGCATCGCCGCCATCGCCGTCGTCTTCTACCTCAGACCCGCCGGCCATCTTCGTCAAATTCGCCGGCTCCGGACCGTCCCCGACCTCGCCGAGCGTCCCCTCGTCATCGCCGTGAGTCACTGACCCTCTCCCCTAACTCAGCATGCTCCCCTCCGTGCCGTAGCGCCGTTCCCCACGAGCACCGAAGCCACCGTCCGCCATTGCTGCTGCACGCATAGCCTCCGTGCTCCCCTGGCCTCACTGAGCTGCTCTTAGTGCTCCCCATGTCTAGCATGTGCTGCCCAGCCTCTCCATTTGCTCACTGATGCACCGTAGCGACGCGCCCGAGCACCACCGAACACCATCGCCGCCAAAGCTCGTCGCCGGCATGAATTCCGGCGACCCCACGACCTCCCACTCGGTCCTCTGGATGCGCGGGAGCAAGGGCCATCCCCTGGTGCCCTCAGCGCGCCAAACTGACGCCTCTAGCGCAAGTCCGGCGTGCCCCGCCGTGTTCTGTGGTCGCCGCCGGCTGGTCTCCGGCGTGCTGACGTGGCATCGTCGTTAGGGGCTAATGACCCTGTTAACTAACCCCGTGACACTGACAGTGGGCCCCGTAGCGGGTCAAAGCCCGGGTCAACGCGGGATTAGCCCCTGTGTCACTGACGTGTGGACCCCACACGTCAGGTTTGACCCGAGCCGGCCCCTGTTGACTTGCTGACGTCATGCCAACGTCATGCTGACGCAGTAATGTTTTCTGGATTTAATTTAATTCTAAAATTCCAGAAAAATGCCTAAAACTTCTAAAATTCATAGAAATTTAACCGTAACTCCAAATTAAATAATTTATATATGAAAAATTATCAGAAAAATTCAAGGAATCCATCTGTACCATTTTCATGCATGTTAGAACAACTTATAGGTGCTGTTTAGCACAAATCAATTAAATGGCATTTGAATAATCACATATGGAGTTTGAATTTGAATCTTGTATTCAAACCAACTTCATTTAATCTGTTGCTAGTTGCATTAGTCCAAAACACATTCATTTTGCCATGTCATGATCATGCATCATATTGTGCATTGCATTGATTGTGTTCCCTTCTGTGTTGCCGGTATTTGTCCCCTCTCGATAGACGTGATACCGATGATGTGATCGTTGACACTGATGAAGACTCAATGCTATCTTCAGAAGTGCCAGGCAAGCAAAACCCCCTTGTTCATTCCGATACAATCCTACTCTCTCGCTCCTGCTCTCTTTTACTGCATTAGGACAACACCGATTCATCTGTTACCTGCTGCGGTAGCTGAACCCCTTTATCCTTTGCATGACCTGTCATTGCCACAGTAAATAGATGAAACCCACTAGCATGAGTAGGAGTTGTTTGAGCCCTGTTGTGCCTACTCATTCATGTTTGTTGTCATGCCTGCTACTGCTTAGAGTTGAGTCAGGTCTGATTCATCGGGGATGAATCAGAGGCGTGTGAACATGTCCTACTGTGTGTGAGCTAAGAGTGTGAACACGATTTGGTAAAGGTAGCGGTGAGAGGCCATGTAGGAGTACATGGTGGGTTGTCTCATTGCAGCCGTCCTCAGGAACTGAGTTCTGTGTTTGTGATCCATGATTCAGCTACTACCACGCATTGGGCCCGAAACCAATGGACCCTCTCGGCTTCTTGATCACCCTTGTCCTCTGTCCAGGAGTTGCAAGTAGTTTATGGTGTTTGTAGTATGCTGGAGGCCGTGCGCAGCGCTGACCGTAGGGGTGGGCTGTGATGCGGTAGGCACGTGGCCGGGTAAACCGGGCGCCCGTTTGGTGTCACGGAACCCTGTTCACATCGTTTGGGGCTGTGAGCGAAACTCCGGCCGGATCTCCTCATGGATGGAACCCGAATAGGCGATAAACCTGGACTAGAGACTCGAGTGTTTAGGCAGGCCGTGGCCGACACCCACGTTGGACTTCCGCTTGAAGGTTGCCGAGTACATGTCGTGTAAACGGCGGTAAGTGGTGAGAGCGTGTGTGAAGAAGTACCCCCCTGTAGGGTTAATATGATCTATTCGAATAGCCGTGTCCACGGAAAAGGACTTCTGGGTTGCTTATATCAGTTCATAGACAAGTGAAAGTGGATACTCTAAAATACGCAAGATAAGCGTGAGTGCTATGGATGGCGTTCTCGTAGGGAGACGGGAGCGGATCCATAGTGGTGTATTGATATGGTGAATATGTGGACTCGTGTGCGCCACCTCAAAAGAGTTACATTGCAGTCGTAGTTTAGAATAGCCACCGAGTCAAAGCTGGCTTGCTGCAGTTAAACTCCACCACCCCCTTGTTGATAATGATGCATATGTAGATAGATCTGATGTAAGTCTTGCTGGGTACATTTGTACTCACGTTTGCCTATTTTATGTTTTTTGCAGAGAGACTTCAGTCTCACTAGTAGTTCCACGTGGACTTCGACGTTTAGCTTGATACCTCAGCTACGATCTTGTGCCCTCGGCAGGATCTGATAGATAGTCAGGCTTCTCAGCCTTTTTCATTTATAGATGTCTGTACTCAGACATGATAGCTTCCGCGTGTGCTTTGATTTGTATGCTCTGATTGTTGGGCCATGAGACCCATGTTTGTAATATCGCGCTCCTCGGAGCCTATTGAATAAATTACTTGAGTCGTAGAGTCATGTTGTGATGCCATGTTGTATTTGCACATATCGAGCATATTGTGTGTATGTTATTGAAATGCTTGGTATGTGTGGGATCTGACCATCTAGTTGTTTATCTTTAGTAGCCTCTCTTACCGGGAAATGTCTCCTAGTGTTTCATTGAGCCATGGTAGCTTGCTACTGCTCCGGAACACTTAGGCTGGCCGGCATGTGTCCTTCTTCGTTCCTGTGTCTGTCCCTTCGGGGAAATGTCACGCGATGAATACCAGAGTCCTGTTAGCCCGCTACAGCCCGGTTCACCGGAGTCCTGCTAGCCCAGTGCTACAGCCTGGATTCACTCGCTGATGACCGACACGTTCGATGCTGGGTCATGAATGCCTGTCCCTGTAAGTCTGTGCCACTTTGGGTTTACGACTAGCCATGTCAGCCCGGGCTCCTTATCATATGGATGCTAGCGACACTGTCATATACGTGTGCCAAAAGGCGCAAACGGTCCCGGGCTAAGGTAAGGCGACACCCGTGGGAATACCGTGCATGAGGCCGCAAAGTGATATGAGGTGTTACATGCTAGATCGATGTGGCATTGAGTCGGGGTCCTGTCAAGTCTGCCTTGCTATACTATTGGGTCGTGATCACTCGGGAGGTGATCACATGTATATACTATACATATGTGCATACTATACAGATGGTGACTAAAGTCGGGTCGGCTCGTTGAGTGCCCGCGAGTGATTCACGGATTGGGGGCTGAAAGGACCTTTGTCCCGACGGCCCTCTCTATGGATCTTTGTGGCGGAGCGACAGGGTAGGTTGAGACCGCCTAGGTGAGAGGTGGGCCTGGCCCTGGTCGGTGTCCGAGGTTACATCAATTAACACGCTTAACGAGATCTTGGTATTTGATCTGAGTCTGGCCATTTGGTCTATACGCACTAACCAACTACATGGGAAAGATATGGGCACTCGACGTCGTGGTATCAGCCGAAGCCTTCATGACGTCAGCGACTGAGCGGCGCGCGCCAGATTGGACCGCGTATCGTGACTTACTTTGTAATGGAGGTTGCTATGTCTGCTTCCGGCCGCCCACGCAACATGCAGGTGTGCAATGGGCGATGGGCCCAGACCCCTGCGCCATAGGATTTAGACCGGCGTGCTGACCTCTCTGTTGTGCCTAGGTAGGGCTGCGGCGTGTTGATCTTCCGAGGCCGGGCATGACCCAGGAAAGTGTGTCCGGCCAAATGGGATCGAGCGTGTTGGGTTATGTGGTGCACCCCTGCAGGGAAGTTTATCTATTCGAATAGCCGTGTCCCTCGGTAAAAGGACGACCCGGAGTTGTACCTGGACCTTATGACAACTAGAACCGAATACTTAATAAAAACACACCCAGAAAAGTTCCACAGACAACCCCGTGATCGCTTTTCCACAGGGCGACGAGGGGAGGATCGCCGGGTAGGATTATGCTATGCGATGCTACTTGGAGGACTTCAATCTACTCTCTTCTACATGCTGCAAGACGGAGGCTGCTAGAAGTGTAGTCTTCGATAGGACAAGCTATCCCCCTCTTATTCTGGCATTCTGCAGTTCAGTCCACTCATATTGCCTCCTTACACATATTCCCATGCATATGTAGTGTAGCTCCTTGCTTGCGAGAACTTTGGATGAGTACTCACGGTTGCTTTTCTCCCCCTTTTCCCCCTTTTCCTCTTCTTCCTCGTTGTCGCAACCAGATGCTGGAGCCCTGGAGCCAGACGCCACCGTCGACGACGACTCCTACTACACTAGAGGTGCCTACTACTACGTGCAGGCCGCTGACGACGACCAGGAGTAGTTTAGGAGGATCCCAGGCAGGAGGCCTGCGCCTCTTTCGATCTGTATCCCAGTTTGTGCTAGCCATCTTATGGCAACTTGTTTAACTTATGTCTGTACTCAGATATTGTTGCTTCCGCTGACTCGTCTATGATCGAGCACTTGTATTCGAGCCCTCGAGGCCCTTGGCTTGTATTATGATGCTTGTATGACTTATTTTATTTTTAGAGTTGTGTTGTGATATCTTCCCGTGAGTCCTTGATCTTGATCGTACACGTTTGCGTGTATGATTAGTGTACGATTGAATCGGGGGCATCATAAGTTGGTATCAGAGCCGACTGCCTGTAGGAATCCCCCTTCCACACTTCTTGGCCGAAGTTGAGTCTAGTCAATGAAAATTGTTTACTAACATGGTTGTGCGGCCCATGGGCCCACGTCGCCATTGGGTGGTATTAGGATCTTTTACTCCTCGTCTATACTCTGGGACTCTGATCCCTCTTCTATTCGGGTTAAATGATTTTGCTAATTCTAACTCTAGGTTCTTGTAACTATTTCTCCCGGATAGCCCTCATTCCGGAAGATCACCTGCTTCGTGAGAAGATTCTGAGGATGTCCCTCGATATTTTCCCGAGACCCTTGTGCTCATTGCCTTTGCAATTCATTGTCACCGATATATCCCTATGGATATCTGAATGCACTTGTCTTTCTCTTGATCATTCCTAGCTACTTATACTTGCCACCCTTACCTTCATTCTCGATTACTCTTGTTACTACAAGATACCCTGAACTACTACCCGCTATTCCGAGAATCCTTCGTGCTTACTGCCTTGCAGCTCTTTTCTGCACGATTACACTGACGCATAAATTCTCACACTTATCGAGGATTTCTTCATTCCTAGTTGTTTTTGTGTTTCACAAAATTCTTCAGGATACTTCGGTTTTCTGAAAATTCTTAGGAGCCTATTGCTCCTGAATTCCTTGCCTTTCAGTACTATGGTTAATTCCATATTTCTACCAATCTCCATTGACATCCTTTGTCACTATCATTTCATTCCCCTTGATTCGTTATTTTGCGAATGCTTGCAAACCTCAATCAGATCATAGATTTCATCCTTCCGGCTCAGATGTCATTTTAGACATGAGTTGGTTCTCGACCAATCAAATTGTCGTCGATTGTACCCCTAAGTCTGTTCAACTTATCCATTCTTAATCACAGCGTCTGCTTCTGATCCTTCATTTTGGAAATCATAATTCCTTTGATATCTAAGCATCAAATTATTCAGATGTTCTATAATCAGATGCCTTTGCATTGTTTCTTTATCTGATTGTGTGCCGATGCTCACATTAGCTCTGCTATGGACCGTCAAATCCTTTGTTGGATTATTATTCAACAGTGTCCTTCATATTTTACCGCCTTATGAATCCTCCCTGATACATAATGCCTTTGGTAATTAGTATCCTCTCCTTTGGTCAAACATGCTTTGCTTTTGAGCTTGAGTTATTTACCCCTAAAGTTTGTGGTATATGTTTCTAAGATGCCCTGATGGGTTGAACCTATGCCTTCCTTAATCTGTGTGAACCCGAAAGATTTCATGGGCCATACTCATCTGGTATTTCACCAGGTAAAACTTTCAACACTAATGCCTTTATCAAAACGAGAAGTGAATGTATGGTTGTGCTTTGGAGAAGTGGGAGTCGACCTTGAACTTTGTGTTCAGGCCCATGGATCCGATGTGGAATCTATCATGGAAGCTTCTTTTATTAATAATGGTCCCCTTGTATAAGTTCATCTTGTATCTAAGTTGGGCCTTTGCAACCGTGGTTCCGACCATGATTGATCATCTTTGATCCTATTCTCGGACAAGTTGAAGTACTTGCCTTCTGCGGATATATACGCCACTTCAACCTCTATTCTAATATGCCTTCGAGTATTACCCTCGGTATCTCGAGAATATCACGGAACTACATAACTTCTTATGAGTTCATCAACTATTAATTCTTGCAGATTCTAATTTTCCCTGGGGTTCTGAGTGGTAAATCACTCGAGGACACCGATAAGTGAATCGAGACCTCACTACGATTTAACAACTCTTAGTAATCTTTGTTGCTTAGGATTTTGTACTCGATCATGTCATTCTCAGTCGATTGTCTAAACCATCATCGTCATGCTGAAGCTTGACCATGCTATCTATGTCCTTCATCCCCGGAACACCATTACATCAATACACTAAACTTAAATCGAGCCTTCAACATTATGTTCGTTGTCTCAAAAGGCAATTTTGATACTGAGATTGCAATCTTATCTATGGTTATAAAAACCTTTTGGTTCACCATTCCCTTTGCTTGATGTCGTCGTCGATCAATTATATCTTCTTGAAACCTCTCGACAAATTGTCGTGATCGTTGTCAACAATTTGACTTCTTCCAAGTTGTGCGTCGAATTCATGATGAGAAATACCATCCTTGCCCCCTCGATGATTTGTATTAACATCGGCAACATTCTTGCATTCACTCCGACACAAAACTTGTTCATGTTTTGTGTTGTACCTAGTTCCTTTCTATCCAACTTATATTATGATTCTATCTTGGAGTATTACCATCTGTTATGTCAAGAATGTTGAGAAAATTGCCCCAACTATTAATTCTTGATATAGTAATACTTCTCACCATCACCATTCTTTCTTGGTCCTCGTGTTGATTCCAACTGGGGTACCAACAAGTGAACGATGCTGTTTGGATTCTGCCCTTCTAGCAACCCTATTGCTTTGAAGTTAATGGTCGGTCGTTCATTCTTGGACTATTGATTATTGAATCACCATTCTGACATTGGTCGTGCAACCCAACCCATATTTCGGGTGCACCTTTCAACCAATGTTTAATTGTGTATGTTTTCCTTGAGCATATTTCATTATATCATTTGATTTGACAAATGTTATCTCCTTATCCACATAATTGTGGAGATCCATCTTTTTTGGATACCTCGTTGAATTATCGCTGAGTCCATCAGCCACCTCATCATCCTCTCCTTGGCTTAATGATGAACCCTTGTTCGGAACTCGCTTCCATAGTTTATTTCTCAAGAATCATATAATGTCATCTCATCAATTGTGTTGCACCTTTTCTTCTCAAGCATCCCGAGTCTGAGATATCCTAACACCAACCAGATATGAATCCCGGTCAGATATGATGGTTGGGACGCATTTTCCAAGAGCTATAGCGTTGGTCTTTATATGACCCGGTAAGGTGATGTCATGGCTAGCACACTTGGCTGGAGGGCCTATTGTTATAGTTCTTCCTTTTAGCAATGTTAACCATTCTTCCATGAGGAAATTGTAAGACTTATTCTACAAGTTATTCCTGATGGATCCTTTGTGTTTCCAAAGTGTGATCTTCACCTGATGACCATGTCAACGCTATCTCGAAGCATGTCTATGGTACTCCGATTTTCAACAAGGACATTTGAAGCCCCATGCTAAATGTTTCCTGCTCAATTACCCAAACACCGATGTATGGGTAATGTCATGAGATTTCTCTCCCCTTACCTAAAGGGTTTTCTGCTTTCTATCCTGTCATGGATATCATGCTCCGCTTGTCCTTGGAAAGGATATACCCCAGAAATATGTGTTTAAACACATTTTCCTTTCCATTGTTTTGTTTAAACCTTTATTGCAATCTGACTTAACTAAGCAGTGATAATTCCCCGTTTAGGTAAGCACCTTGTTGTACCATGCGGTCAGTAAGACCCTGTTACTATTGTTGATGACATTCCGGTAACTACCGATGGACGAGAACTTTGCCTATTGGTCCGCCTCGTTTAACGAGCAGGAAAATGGTTCTCTTCCTCCCTCGCCCTTGGTACCGAAGTTGTTGCCGACATAACTGACAGTCTATTCTCCGACATGCCTTGCTATCATGATCGTGCAAGATGTCGTCGCTCCTTCTACTTTTAACCCACATGATGGGCCCATAACCCACAGTTCCATAGGATCGAAACCTGACTCTCTTATACACCCCTTGTTGCCAAAGTTATCCCTTATGCTTGGCTTCGTATGTAATTCACGAGCTAATTTCCCTGCCATATTTCATTCCGGTATCGGATGCAACATTTTTCTTCATTGCTCCGAACCCTTTCACACTCTGTTTCAGGCAACAAACGATTGCCTGATCGCTCGAAACTTCCCATGATACCTCTTTACATTGCTCTCGATATTTTCTTAAGTTTCAATTCGAGAGCTACTTTCCGCCACATTCCCCGATGTTATCGACCAGATAGTCAACCTTGTAGAGGTCTATTCTCCCGGAATTACCACCCCTTTATTCTTTTGTAAGTACGATGGAATTCCCGAAGAAAGAATGCTGACTTCATCACGATGACCTGAAGCAGAGAAATGAAGACATCAACGTAATGGATCGACCTCTTCGAGAAGAGCAAACAAGACCGAGAAGATCCATTAGAATTTCGCAACCACAACTTTCCCCCTTACACCACCTCTTAAATCTCGGGACGAGATTTCTTATAGTGGAGGAGAATTGTGACGCCCGGACAATTAAGCTACAGTAAACCTTTGCTAATGATGCCATGTCACCTCGGTTACTGTTGATAAACTCGCGTTAGTTCAAAATGATTCAAATTCAAATTTAAAATATAGGCAAACAACAAAAGTTTTCAAACAATAAAACTAAAATGTTCGGGTCGTGCCAAATAATGCGTAGGTAATTATGATGGAGAAACCACACTTTTATAAAATAATTGAATACTATAAGTTGAGTAAACTGTAGATAAAACAATTAATTAAATGCCTTTTGTATTATATAAAATACTAAACTGTTTTGTTCTGGATAAAACTTTTTGATGACAATGGGTTTGGTGGCAATGCTAAATTAGGAGTTGAAATTATATTTTTAGAAAATTAAAATAAATTGAAAAGTCAAAAGGAAACAGAAAATAAAATAAATAAAAGGAAAAACAGACAAAACAAAATAAACCCCCCCTCCCGTGGGCCTTGGCCCAGCTAGGCCATCAGGCCAGCCCACCCGCGCCGAAACTCCCCTGGGCTACTAACCTGCCCTACCACCAAACCCTAACACACGACCGCTCCCACTTCTCCCCCCCTCACGTCGCTCTCTCCTCCTTCCCTCGATCCAGATCTGGATCGGGAAGGGGAACGAACTGCACCGACGCCGTCGCCGCCTCGTCCTGCCACCCGCCACTGCTTTGCCGGAGCCGCCGTGTTGCCGGAGCACCACCTCGTCCTCTACCCCGACCCCGCCCCCCTCGGTCCCCAAAGCCGCCTGACGCCGCCCCGCTGTCGTCGCCGTCATCTCGCTCCCTGGAGCCCCCCGCCGTCGCCGTCGTCTTCCTCGCCTCCACCTCGACCTCCCCCCGTCCTCGACCGCCCCGCGTCGTCCTCTGCTCGTTGGAGCGCCGCGACGTTGCT
>NC_041389.1:139401234-139415923 GCF_002162155.2 Triticum dicoccoides
GGCCTGCCTCCTCGTCCCTCTCCGTCAACGCCGTCGTCCCCGTCTCCCTCCCCGAGCCCCACTGCCTTGACCCCACGACCAGCGGTGAGCCCAGTTCGCCTTCCCCTCTTCCTGCTCCGCACTGGCCTCCCGTGCTCGACGCGCCATCGCGCGCCCACGCGCTCGCGCACTGCCCCGCGCCCACCGTCCGTCGCGCCGTGCACCATCCTGCTGCTCCTTGCTCCACTCGCTGCTGCCGCCTCGGCTTCCCGCGCCGTCGCCCCGCGATGGTCCTGCCGCTATCCACGGCCCCGCGCCGTCTCGGCGCCCAGCGCCCGCCACCACAGCTGCTCCCTCCCTGGGCGGGCTCCCCCGTCGCCGGCAACCTTGCCCCGCACGGGGCGGGTTGCGCCCCTGCACCCCATGCCCGATCCATCGCCCAGTGCCCGTTAAGGTCCCTGGCCCAATGACAGCCGGGGCCCACCCTTGGAACGAATTATAAAAAAAGAGAATTATAAATAAATAAATAAATAAATAAGTAACAATTAAATTAATTAATTAATTAATTAAGTTAATTAATCTTGTTTAATTAATCTAATTAACTAGTTAGTTTAATTAAACAGTAATTAGATTAGTTAAACCCTAATTAGACTAAACAGTCAATGACGAACAGGACCCACACGTGAGTTGACCAGTCAACACCCCTGTTGACTGCTGACATCATGCTGACGTCAGCATGCACAGTTCTGGATAATGTTAGAATTAAATAATTAAATAAATTCTAAAAATGAATTAAAACTTTAAAAATCAATATAAAATAAAGCATAGCTCGGATGGAAAAACTTTGTACATGAAAGTTGCTCAGAACGACGAGACGATTCCGGATACGCAGCCCGTTCGCCCGCCACACATCCTTAGCATAGTGAACCTGCAACATTTCACCTCCGATTCGTTTGTCCGAAAACGCGAAACACCGGTAATACTTTCCCGGATGTTTTCCCTCTTCGTCGGTATCACCTACTACCGCGTTAGGGCACACCTAGCACCGCTCATTGTCACGTCACGCATCGTCATGCTTATGTTTGCATTGTATTTATTGTTTCTTCCCCCTCTTCTCTTTGGTAGACTACGAGACCGACGCTGCTGCCGCCCCGTTCGACTACGGAAGTGACGACCCCTCCTTCTTGCCAGAGCAACCAGGCAAGCCCCCCCCTTGATCACCAGATATCACCTATTCTTCTCTATACTGCTTGCAATAGAGTAGTGTAGCATGTTACTGTTCGGTTACTCCTATTCTGTTGCATAGCCTGTCATTATTGCTACAGTCATTGATACCTTACCCGCAATCCTAAATGCTTAGTATAGGATGCTAGTTTATCATCATTGGCCCTACATTCTTGTCAGTCTGCCTTGCTATACTATTGGGTTGTGATCACTCGGGAGGTGATCACATGTATATACTATACATATGTACATACTATACAGATGGTGACTAAAGTCGGGTCGGCTCGTTGAGTGCCCGCGAGTGATTCACGGATTGGGGGCTGAAAGGACCTTTGTCCCGACGGCCCTCTCTGTGGATCTTTGTGGCGGAGCGACAGGGTAGGTTGAGACCGCCTAGGTGAGAGGTGGGCCTGGCCCTGGTCGGTGTCCGAGGTTACATCAATTAACACGCTTAACGAGATCTTGGTATTTGATCTGAGTCTGGCCATTTGGTCTATACGCACTAACCAACTACATGGGAAAGATATGGGCACTCGACGTCGTGGTATCAGCCGTAGCCTTCATGACGTCAGCGACTGAGCGGCGCGCGCCAGATTGGACCGCGTATCGTGACTTACTTTGTAATGGAGGTTGCTAGGTCTGCTTCCGGCCGCCCACGCAACATGCAGGTGTGCAATGGGCGATGGGCCCAGACCCCTGCGCCATAGGATTTAGACCGGCGTGCTGACCTCTCTGTTGTGCCTAGGTAGGGCTGCGACGTGTTGATCTTCCGAGGCCGGGCATGACCCAGGAAAGTGTGTCCGGCCAAATGGGATCGAGCGTGTTGGGTTATGTGGTGCACCCCTGCAGGGAAGTTTATCTATTCGAATAGCCGTGTCCCTCGGTAAAAGGACGACCCGGAGTTGTACCTGGACCTTATGACAACTAGAACCGAATACTTAATAAAAACACACCCAGACAAGTTCCACAGACAACCCGGTGATCGCTTTTCCACAGGGCGACGAGGGGAGGATCGCCGGGTAGGATTATGCTATGCGATGCTACTTGGAGGACTTCAATCTACTCTCTTCTACATGCTGCAAGACGGAGGCTGCTAGAAGCGTAGTCTTCGATAGGACTAGCTATCCCCCTCTTATTCTGGCATTCTGCAGTTCAGTCCACTCATATTGCCTCCTTACACATATTCCCATGCATATGTAGTGTAGCTCCTTGCTTGCGAGTACTTTGGATGAGTACTCACGGTTGCTTTTCTCCCCCTTTTCCCCCTTTTCCTCTTCTTCCTGCTTGTCGCAACCAGATGCTGGAGCCCTGGAGCCAGACGCTATCGTCGACGACGACTCCTACTACACTGGGGGTGCCTACTACTACGTGCAGGCCGCTGACGATGACCAGGAGTAGTTTAGGAGGATCCCAAGCAGGAGGCCTGCGCCTCTTTCGATCTGTATCCCAGTTTGTGCTAGCCATCTTATGGCAACTTGTTTAACTTATGTCTGTACTCAGATATTGTTGCTTCCGCTGACTCGTCTATGATCGAGCACTTGTATTCGAGCCCTCGAGGCCCCTGGCTTGTATTATGATGCTTGTATGACTTATTTTTTTTTTTAGAGTTGTGTTGTGATATCTTTCCGTGAGTCCCTGATCTTGATCGTACACGTTTGCGTGTATGATTAGTATACGATTGAATCGGGGGCGTCACACATGGCCCGCCATAGCGACCATGTTTGTGTCACAATCACGCTCTTGGATACGAATCTCAGAGGTGGTGGCGGGCCAGGCCGTCGGTTGCGAGGCGAGCGTCGGCCAACGACGTGGCGTGTGATAATGAGACGGAGTGATGCCGAGATGTGAAAACTCTAGCGGTTGGCTCCCGACAACGTGCATGAGGTTATAGGGGAAGATGCATCTTCCAATCTTCCATTTTGGTGTTCTTAATACTCTCTTCATTCCCTTACACATGGCCACTTCATAATTTTATGTCTAACTTCGATCATTAATTTACCAATAAAAAATGAGTTATATGTCATAAAGTATTTTATTGGATTCACATTTCAAAGAACTTTTCGAGGATATGTTTTTTATGACATATAATTCATATTTTGTTGACCAAAATTATAAGTCAAAGTTTGACACTAAAAACGCAGCGTCCTTGTCAGGCTTCAGGTGAGACTGTCTGTTGGAGTCCCACCACATACACTTAGTCCCAACAGACTTGATGGGCAGTAGATAACAACCCACTACAACTTATATGGGTTTCATGGGTATAAGTGGGATCCCACTTACAATACATTGCGTGCGTGCTCTACTAGCTGTCAGGTGTGCGTACTCTACTACCTCTTTTTATCAACCGAATCCATTGCGTTCAACGACGATGTGAAGCCACACACTTCCAATGCAGGCAACACCAATGGCTCTGGTGACGATCAAGGCGTCGTATACAATAAGGACAAGGCAGCATTGACGATGGATGTGGTAACGACGGTGATGGACCTGAACGCCACCTCGTCGATGGTCGTTCGGGAAGGGCTGGACCTGGTAGTGGTGATGGACGTTGTATACATATAGAGATCGATTCCGTGACTGCAGTGAACATAATCAATGACGAAAGTACAGACAGATCAGTCTTCGCCTCTCTAGTCCAGGAGATAAAGTATTTGAGGAGTCTTCGTGCAACTTGTGTTACACATGTTATGCGTAGTCAGAACTCTATTAGTGACTACTTGGCTAAATTTGCTAGGAGTAATGGTAGAACCATAGTTTGGTTAAACTCTGGCCCGTTAGAGGTAATTGATCTTTGTATTGCACACCGTAGCATTTTTGCTACTTGAGTAATACATTTTTCTATCCGCAAAAAAAAAGAGATGGTCGTGGTGGCGTCGGAGCTGATCAGCCAGAACCGAGCGGAGCAGATGGCCATGACTCTGACGAGAGATGGTGAACCTCGCTGCATGCACGAACACGGTGATGATCAATTGACATGCGGCCGTGTGGTGGTGCAAGAGATCGAAGTCGAAGTTGAGGTAGACGATGAGGTGGTGAGGTGTGCAGTCAATACTGGGTCCATGTCACCACAAAACCACGCGGAGTGGTCTCAGGATGAAAAATATCCGGTTTTAACAGATGAGGGATCAAGTTTGTCTGATTTTAGAGTTAAGGGACCATTTCTAGATTGTTGGTAAAGTTGAAGGATGGAAAATATACTTTTTTTTGAAATCATGGAAAATATACTTGATGGGTCAGCTAAATGGAACAGCCTGATAAAATTTGTTGTGCTCAATGGATTAGTCCCTCTTAGTTCCACTTCCATCCGTGGAATCCGATGGTCTTGCATACAAAAATGGAACCGTGGTAGATGCTGTAAATACTAAAACAGTATCGTGAGACGTCCGCCTATCCTAGTAAAACTCTGCTCACCGGCACCAGATTAGCGCAGTCGCGCTTCAGCGAGCTCGTCCTGAGGCCGCACAGCCGTCGCCGTTCCGGCACAGGCCGCCGACCTGACCTCCTCCACCACCTCCAACCTCCCTGCCTCGCGCGTGCTCCCTCGCACTAACATATCACCAGCGAGCTACTTGGACAATGTCCTCCACCCCGTCGCGCCCAAGGTGTTCGGCTCAATGACGCGCCGGGCAGCGGCCTCACTTAACAAGTCGCTCAGTGAGTTCCTCGCGCACGAAGATCCGGAGAAGCTCCTGTCGCTCTTCGCAGCCAAGGTCAGGGAGTGCAGGGGCCTTGGCTCTGTTGATTTCGCGTGCGCCTTGCGTGAGTGCAGGGGCAGCGGCAAGCACTGGCCGCTCGTTCCGGTGATCCATGCCAAGGCGATCACATGTGGGCTCGGGGGAGACCGGATCGCTGGCAACCTGCTGATTGATTTGTACGCGAAGAAAGGGCTTGTGCAGCGGGCGAGGCGTGTGTTTGAGCAGCTATCTGCCAGGGACAATGTTTCTTGGGTTGCAATGTTGTCAGGGTATGCACAGAATGGTCTTGGAGAAGATGCTGTTGGGCTATACCACCACATGCATCGCTCCGGGGTTGTTCCTACGCCTTACGTTCTGTCTAGTGTACTCAGTGCTTGCACTAAAGCTGCGCTTTTTGAGCAAGGGCGGCTGGTTCATGTCCAAGTTTACAAGCAAGGGTTGTGCTCTGAAACTGTTGTGGGGAATGCGCTTATTGCGCTGTACTTGCGGTTAGGATCTTTTAGCCTGGCGGAAAGAGTATTTTCTGAGATGCGGTACTGTGATAGAGTAACGTTCAATACACTGATCTCGCGACATGCTCAGTGTGGAAACGGTGAGAGTGCTTTGGAGATATTTGAGGAGATGTGCTTGTCAGGCTGGACACCTGATTGTGTAACCATTGCTAGTCTCCTTTCAGCTTGTGCCTCTATTGGGGATCTGAATAAGGGCAAGCAGCTCCATTCTTATCTGCTAAAAGCAGGCATGTCTCCGGATTACATAATTGAAGGTTCGATTCTTGATCTCTATGTGAGATGTGGTGATATCGTGGAAGCCCTCGAGATCTTCAAATCGGGTGATAGGACAAATGTAGTGCTATGGAATTTGATGCTTGTTGCATATGGGCAGATTAGTGATCTAGCAAAATCTGTTGACCTCTTTTGTCAAATGGTAGCTGCAGGGGTACGCCCTAACCAATTCACGTACCCATGCTTGTTAAGGACTTGCACTTATGCTGGAGAAATTAACCTTGGAGAGCAGATTCATTCACTAAGCATAAAGACTGGCTTTGAGTCTGATATGTATGTCAGTGGTGTACTGATAGATATGTATTCTAAATACGGGTGGCTTCATAAAGCTCGAAGAATTCTTGAAATACTTGAAGCAAAAGATGTGGTCTCCTGGACATCGATGATTGCTGGATACGTGCAACATGACTTTTGCAAAGAGGCCCTTGAAACATTCAAAGATATGCAGCTATTTGGAATTTGGCCTGATAACATAGGGCTGGCAAGTGCTATAAGTGCTTGTGCTGGAATCAAAGCAATGCGTCAAGGTCTGCAGATTCATTCTCGGGTTTACGTGTCTGGTTATTCAGGAGATGTTTCCATTTGGAATGCGTTGGTAAACCTTTATGCACGATGTGGAAGAAGCAAAGAAGCTTTCTCTTTATTTGAGGCAATTGAATATAAAGACAAGATAACATGGAATGGACTGGTATCTGGTTTTGCACAAAGTGGTCTATATGAAGAGGCCCTTGAGGTATTTATTAAGATGTATCAAGCAGGTATCAAGTATAACGTGTTCACCTTTGTATCCTCTATTAGTGCATCAGCTAACCTTGCAGATATAAAACAAGGAAAGCAAATACATGCTACAGTTATTAAAACAGGTTGCACCTCTGAAACTGAAGTTGCCAATGCGTTGATTTCACTGTATGGGAAATGTGGCAGCATTGAAGATGCCAAGATGCAGTTCTTTGGAATGTCCGAAAGGAACGATGTGTCATGGAATACTATTATTACAAGTTGCTCACAACATGGATGTGGCCTAGAGGCCTTGGATCTATTTGATCAAATGAAGCAAGAAGGTCTAAAACCAAATGATGTGACCTTCATAGGCGTTTTAGCTGCTTGCAGTCATGTGGGTCTGGTAGAGGAGGGTCTTGGTTACTTTGAATCCATGTCTAGTGAGCATGGAATCCATCCAAGGCCTGATCATTATGCTTGTGTTGTAGACATTCTTGGACGAGCTGGGCAACTTGACCGTGCAAGGAAATTTGTTGAGGAAATGCCTGTATCTGCTAATGCAATGGTTTGGAGAACCCTTCTCAGTGCTTGTAGAGTGCACAAAAACATCGAAATTGGAGTGCTTGCAGCCAAGTATCTACTGGAGTTAGAGCCTCATGATTCAGCATCATATGTCCTCCTTTCAAATGCATATGCTGTTACTGGGAAATGGGCTTACAGGGATCACGTCAGAAAGATGATGAAAGACAGAGGAGTCAGAAAAGAGCCCGGCCGTAGCTGGATTGAAGTAAAGAACGTGGTTCATGCTTTCTTTGTTGGTGATCGGTTGCACCCATTGGCTCATCAGATTTACAAATATTTGGCTGACCTAGATGACAGGTTAGCCAAAATAGGGTACAGACAAGGGAACTATTTTCTTTTCCAAGAAAAAGAGAAAGAACAAAAGGACCCCACTGCTTTTGTCCATAGCGAGAAGTTAGCTGTGGCCTTTGGATTGATGAGTTTGCCTCCTTCTATGCCCCTTAGAGTCATTAAGAATCTCCGTGTCTGCAACGATTGCCACACTTGGATGAAGTTTACCTCCGAAGTCATGGGAAGAGAAATTGTATTGCGAGATGTGTACAGATTTCACCATTTTAACAATGGCAATTGTTCATGTGGAGACTTCTGGTGAAATGTGTTGAAGTTAAGTTCTTGAAGTGCTCCTCCTGAAATCCCCTAGGTTTCTCCATTTGTGATCATCAAGGTGTTACTTCAATGTATTCATGTGTGGGATACACCTCTTTGTTGGCCTGTCATGCAGATATCTAAATTTGGAAGCCGGCACGATCAATACCACAAAACAGGTAACATAAATACATAATAATACATATAATTATGGATCAGGTATTCTTGTCTATAACATGCTTTTATTTTCACCTTTGTGGCCGTCATGCCGTTTCAGGGATCTATAACCTTTTTTTTCCGGAAAAAGGTCCACTTTTCAACCCTGAACTGTTGCAGAAGTTCACCCTGAACTCTAAACTTCAAGGTCCCACTTGGTTTGTGCGGGAAGCAACAGTACAAGTCCCATCTCGCCGTTGATTTCCCAGGGCAATATGGACCATTTTCCTTGCCCACATGAATAGAGACCATTTCGACGAAAGTTCGAGTTTGCCAGGGGTACAAATGAAATGAAAATGAATTGATAAAACATTCCTACAAAAAAAATTCTGCCACTTATACTTTATGTTATGATATTCTAATCAGATTGGATGGCAAAGATTTCTCATTTTATCTCCTTTCTATGAATGTAATAAAGCCGTAATATAATATACTAGAAAGTTTGACTTTACTTCGATTTAGAATAGCGTGCTTTGCTTACTTTAATTTCTCAAAATAATTTGAGGGTTCTTTTTTTATTTCGGATCGGAGTAGTATAATTGCTAGAAAATTCAGTATTTCATTGTGGAATTCTAAAATAAAGTAAGTCCCTTTTTTAAGTACATGCTATGCTACCAGCGGACGATGCTACCTTCACGGTCTCGTCCTCCCCAAGTCCATCAATGTCCCCGTCGCTGCGCTCGTTTGCCCAGCTTGATCTAATTCATGACTTTATCCATGATACGCCCCCTATTAGCTGCTGTGGTTGAAATGCAACCTATATAACTGACGACAACCACGGCGCCGCCATCGCAGTAGCAGCTGTTTCCTTTGCGAGACACAGCCTAGCCACAAAGAATGCAGAGCGCCTGCAGTAGGTGGAAGCCAGCTGACGATGTACATCCGATAGAAGGTGACCAACTGACGGAAAGGCTTCCAGCACAGCCGTATCTTGATAATCTTCGTGGCTGAGAAAATTCTTTCAACTGATACCCGCAGGTTTCCCGCCCCATCATGCCGTCGCCACCGCATCGACTCTGCTCGGACGCCCGACCATGACGAGCTTCATATCTTTCTCCTCGTGTTTGCCACCGGCAGCCGAATGAGCTATTCCGACGAGCCTCCCCACTGCACTATACGCCAGACCAGTTTGTTCCCCGCCGCATCGACGAGTCTGACTGGCCCAAAGCTTCAAACACTCGCCGAATTGGACCTCAGGCCTCCTTGCTGGGCTGCCAGCCCGTCTGGCCGGATGCTCCTGGCTCCACCGGAGAAGCTGGCAACTGGCATCGATGTGGAGAAGCTGGCATCTAGGAGTTGAGGAAGTCAGGTGAGTTCCCAACGGGGCCTTTGTTCTTAGCTCGCTATTTGAAGAAGCCTTGAGTTAGCTAATTTTTCATTTGACCACGAAGTCAATTTTCTGTGTGAATTGTGCATATCGTGTTTAAAATATGAATATCATGGATGAATCCATGAGCTCATGGATGAATAGGAGTGGCAGATGCAGCTTAAATCTGGAGCTGGCATTTTTGAACAAAATTCTGAAAGAATTTCAAGGTCACACACAAGAAGATTGTGTAAACCAAGAATGCATATTAAGAATGGCGTGCTGATAGAATGGCCAGTAAGGCGAATGTCCATGCAAAAACATTTGTAAACTGTATGAGTTCCTTACTCAAGAAATCTCCAGTAACATAACAAGTGAAGACAACTTTTGAGCCGAGTACCTCCTAGAAGATGAACCATAGCCTATACACTTGACCTGCTAGCTGCTACCACAGATTTCTTCAGAAAAGTACTCTCCATCGAAGCCACATTTTCACTTTGCAACTTCAGCTATGACACATGCACATTTATAGAAAACAAATTACGAATATGATTCTGCCCACAACAGGCAGGGAATGATACATATAATCTCTCCCTTTTTTTTGTGGATCAACTAATCCACAATAGGCACTACGAACAACACAAGTAGCTGGTAGCTAGCAGTGCGTAAATGTTTAAATGTGCATAGTACTACTCGATGAGCTGACTTCCATTGACACGGAAGGTGCTGGTATAATTCCAGATTGGTGTTCCATCTTATTTTTGTCCAGAAGTTCTCGTGCTTTATTCACTAGGGAAGCGAGAGTGCCAAATTCCTTCATTACAAGACGATCAGCACTAGCAAAAATCATGAAACCCTCAAGCGCTGACATATTATCTGAAGCATTAGACAGAGATAGTATCAAGCTGTCAAACCTGTCCAGATTTTTTTTGACGTACCAGCCTCCATGCTGCATCATTGATATTACCATCTTGCTGATAATCTTCATTATCATCAGGCAATTGGCTGTGGGCTCACGGTTTATTTCAACCATCTCCCTGAGCTTCCCAACAAAGCTAAATGCGGCATCTTCTGAGACAATTGCCTTAACCAGCGGAGTTAAATCATGACCTTTATCACTGATCAATCTATCAAATATTGCCGCACAAAGAGATAATGAAGCTGCATGCAATTTCCTGTCCACAGATTCCTCATCCTTTTCCTGAAGAGAGGAAATGATTTCGTCCGGACCATTGTCTTGTGATGAAACACCACAACTGTCATGCCCATCTTCTAAGTCAGCTCCTGGTGGCTGATACTTGTCTTTATCTGTTTCATTTCCTGCTTGTACTTCCTTGCTTGTTGATCCATGAGGAAGTATTTGAATGAGAACCTGCAATGACAAGAGCATGTTTAATTTGACCAGGGTACAAAGCTATTTAGATGAGAAGAAGCGGTAATAATTTAAGTGAGGGAACAAGAAAACAAAATAAAATTCACCTTTGGCGTGACATCTTTCATGGCTTTCATGAGTTCCTTGAAACAATCATCATTCTCTTTGTAATGCATACAAAGATGTTTCAGGGTTTCAGCTGCAGTTATTCTGTATGCGTTGTGGTCAGCCTTAAAGAGCATCCTACTGAGATCATCGACACCACCACCATTTTCCTTCAAGAAGATGGTAGCATATTTTTCGCTTAGCATCGCCAGTGCTTCCCCTGCCAATTTTCTGATGGAGCTATCTTGGGTTTCAGAATCAGAAGTGAAGATGCGAGCCATTGTCTCGATGAATTTTCCTCGGCTTTTGGTGCCCACTCCCGGAGCTGCATCCATGGGTAGTTTTGTGAGAATTTTGACGACTAGTATGTATAACTTGTGTTCACGACAGATTTTACAGTTCAGAATCCGCTCCATGCTACTGATCACTTCCGTGTTTCCGTGGATTTGGTTTCGGAGATTCTCGCCGGTGCTTCCGGGAGAAGTCACGATGCGGCACATGACTTGCAGCGATGCTGCAGCTACACCAAACCATTCATCATGATCAATGAGGTGGAGCATATCAGAGCTTATGGGGGCCATAACCTTGAAGAGAAGGCTCTGGTCTTCGCATATGAGACTGCAGTTATGTTTGTCAGCAGCGAGGCTGTCGAGGATAACAAGGCCTTGCTTCATGAGCGACTTGAATTCACCGGAAGGGGCACTGTCATCGTCAGGCTGTCGCTGAGAGGTTTCGAGCAGTGAAGATATACACAGTATGCCTTGTGGAAACCGCTTCAAATGGATCTCTCCAGCAAGCTTCACCACTATCCTGGCGGCGAGCTCCATGATCTCCTTGTCTTGCCGGCTTCTTGAATCGACCGCCTGCAGCAGTTTCTCAACTATCTGGCTGCAGGATGCCGACCCAATGTGCAATCATCGAGTGCTGCTCCTTGAGCTCTGACTGTGCCAAGAGTGCGTCCAAAATCCTTGCCCCGGAGAGGTAGCTGCCAGATGATTCAGACTTCATTAAATCCACAGCGTACGTGACCAGGTTCCTTTCCTTTACAAATGATGGGTCCTTAGCGCACCCATTTCTGGTCTGACGCAGGTACTCCTTCACCGATTTCCGAACGGGTCCTTCTTTGTCCAGCTTGTATTCTTCGACCACTTTACTGACTAGCCCATCTCCTGCAGAATATGAGAAGAACCTGTAGCAGAAGAGCACACCCTGGAACAGAGCCAGTGAGTACAAGACATTCAGAGCAGGCTGCAGGTTTGCACCTCCATCCACCTCGCCGTAATCGCGCCGTATCAGGCGCCACAGCGATATCACGCCGGTGATCACCAACCTACACAAGTAAAGCGCCGCTAAAGGGCACAGTATGACTGCGAACACCAGCTGCTGAATGAACAATATGGTAATCGCTACCAGTAGGCGTGCCATGGAGGGATCCTTGTTATCGGCATTTCTCCTTTTCCTGATGCGCCATCGCCTGTCGATCACCGTGGCATATATAGCACGCAGGAAACCGAAGTACGACCTTCTTATATACTTTAACTTCTCGTTCAGAGATACATCGAAGACCCTGCAGGTCAGAGTTCCCAGTTAGACCATGTGTGTCCTAAGGCAAGGGTTCAACTTCATTGCAGTAAGGGCCAAACCTTCTAATACACACGAATAAACAGTAATCTACATTGATTTACCTAATTTTATTTGGGGTCAGTTGACCCCAATGCTCCGTCAATAGGGAATGACATTGAGGATATCTCGCAGCTCACACCGGAGGAGAACGGTGTCCTCATTGCTCCCTTCCCAGAGAAGAAAGTACGGGAGGCCATGTCTTAGATGGAACACAACAAATCTTTGGGGCCAAAAGGATTCCTACGGAGTTTTATCAAAAGTTTTGGGAGGCCATTAAAGGGGACTCGTTGCAACCCTTCACTCATCTACACCAAGGGGAAACACCCTTGTTTCAGCTGAATTTGGGCCAATTATCCTACTGCCCAAGAAAGGCCGTGCGGTGCAATTTCAGCAGTATCATCCTATTTGCCACCTAAATATGAGCTTTAAATTTATCAGTAAGGTCATCACAAATCGTATTGCAGAAATCGTCCACAACTTTATCTGTCCAACTGAATGAGCTTTCATGCCGACCTGACACATCCTTGAGGGGGTTGATAGTTTTATTATACGAAACCATACATGAGCTTCACATTAAGAAGCTAGATGGAGCGATTTTCAAGGTTAACTTTGATAAGGTGCAGTGTACTTCCCAACAACAGACTTTGTGTATGAAGGGGTTCACACTACAGTGGTGCCACTAGATTGCACGATTTGTCCAAGGTGCGAGTGTGAGCATCGATGTGAATAATGGTGTTACTATCGCATAATTTTAGAGTTGCAGTGTGTGCACTTTAGCATTTAAAGGTGTGCATCCTCGTTGTGTTTGTGTTGGAAACATTGTATGTGTATGTTCTCTTTTACAAACTCGGTTTTTAGTGAACTTCCTGGTTAGTGATCTAGTATAGCTGTATAGGTTGAATAGTGGGAGTGAACATCTGATTTTTATTCTATACAGTGAACTATTGTAGATTGTATAGTAAACTTCTGTAGTTTTGCATAGTAAATTGCTGAATTTCTAACATTAAACATGGGCTATGTTTTTCTTATGTGAACTGTTGTAGATTGAGAGAGAACATCTGTAGTTCTTGAGGGCGAACTGATGAGTTTTGTAGAGTGAACTTCTATTGTTTCTTAATGAACTACTCACTACTGTTTTTATATGGTGAGCAGGTGTAGATGAAAAAAGTGAACTGCAGTAGTTTCCAGAGATTTGTTTCTACATTTTATATAGCTAACAATTATAGTTTTGCTAAGTAAACTTTGATAGCTTCTGCACCGTGAATTGTTGTAGTTTGTAGAGTGAACCTTTGTGTATTTATACAGTGAACTGCTCGCATTTTGAAATGTGAACATCTATTTTCACATTTTTATACATTAAACGACTGAGTTTTGGAGAGTGGACTCATGTTCTTATATAATGAACCACTGAAGTTGAAAGAATATACTTCTATTTTCTATAAACTGCTGAGGTTTGAGGAGATTGTTTTATATAGTAACTAATGTGTTTGTGGAGTGAACTTATGTTCGCTTTATGCAGTGACCTCCCACGGTTTTTATACTAGATTTGTGCAACTGATATTGTGAACTAATATAGATTACGGAGTAAACTTTTGAATATCCCATATTTGTAGTGCTCTGCTGTCTAGTTTGTCCCGTGGATGTCCAACTTTTTTATACTTTACAATGAACTTATGAATATTCCACCTTTTTTTCAAAAATGGGTTAAACCACCTTGACTTCTGCATTGATTGATGCACACAAACATATGTTATTTATGATTGTAATAATGCCAAGCAAAACCAAACATTAACGTCGAACGAATTGCCTTACAAAAAAGAAATCAACTAAAAGGGGAAGAAAGAAGACCATCCACATAAGACAAGCCTTGCGCCAACATCTCCAAAATCATACCACATAGGGCCGTGAATCAATCCACTAGTCGCTCCAAGAGAACACCTTCGATGGGGAATTGGCGTTTGCACTCATGGAGTGGTTGGTTCGAAGATCTGCAGCAGGGTGATATCCCATATTTGTGCAACGCCTAGAATCCGTTGCTACCGAATGTGCCACCTAGATGGGATTGCTCACAAGGGCCTCAATTCGCCCATGGTCGAGCCAAATCTAGCCTCAGTGGCGTTCACAGAGCCAGATCCAAGCTCAATGGGACATGCCAATAGCTATGAGGGAGGACATGTCGTTAAAGATAATAAATGATATTATCTATACACGTTGGTAAGGTATGCAGCCTAAGGACCATATTGAGCTTGATTCGACTAACAGGAGGGGGTGTTGCTTTAGGCGACATGATGATTTGTACTTGGTGGGTTTGAATCAGACGATGATGCCTAGGGTAAAGTGTGGAGGGGGCATCACTGTTTTTTTTGTAAGGGGCGGCGTCGGTTTGGGCAGTGCCACGGATGAGGAAAGTTGGTTAGTGCCGACGGTTGGGTCATGAATGTTGTTGGTGCCATGGTTGATACGGGGGCATAAAGTTTAGGGGGGAGAGGGAGGCTCC
>NC_041389.1:139416578-139437247 GCF_002162155.2 Triticum dicoccoides
GGGGGGGGGGGGTGATTAGACTACTTGACCAATTAAAAACTTAGCCTTTTCCCAATTTTAGAGTTTGGCAGATTTTAGCTATCTTAGGACAAGTCAAGCAATCATCACACAATTCAAGCAAGCATGCAAAGAGTATATAGGCAGCGGGAATTAAAGCATGCAACTTGCAAGAAAGTAAAGGGAAGGGTTTGAAGGATTCAAACGCAATTGGAGACACGGATGTTTTTGGCGTGGTCCCGATAGGTGGTGCTATCGTACATCCACGTTGATGGAGACTTGAACCCACGAAGGGTAACGGTTGCGCAAGTCCACGGAGGGCTCCACCCACGAAGGGTCCACGAAGAAGCAACCTTGTCTATCCCACCATGGCCGTCGCCCACGAAGGACTTGCCTCACTAGCGGTAGATCTTCACGAAGTAGGCGATCTCCTTGCCCTTACAAACTCCTTGGTTCAACTCCACAATCTTGTCGGAGGCTCCCAAGTGACACCTAGCCAATCTAGGAGACACCACTCTTCAAAAAGTAACAAATGGTGCGTTGATGATGAACTCTTTGCTCTTGTGCTTCAAATGATAGTCTCCCCAACACTCAACTCTCTCTCATAGGATTTGGATCTGGTGGAAAGAAGATTTGAGTGGAAAGCAACTTGGGGAAGGCTAGAGATCAAGATTCATATGGTAGGAATGGAATATCTTGGTCTTAACACATGAGTAGGTGGTTCTCTCTCAGAAATGGTAAGTTGGAAGTGTAGGTTTAGTCTGATGGCTCTCTCCACGAATGAAGAGGAGGTGGAGGGGTATATATAGCCTCCACACAAAATCTAAGCGTTACACATAATTTACCAAACTCGGTGGGACCGATTCAACAGACTCGGTCGGACCGATTTAGTAAACCTAGTGACCGTTAGGATTCGGTGGGACTGACATGCAACTCGGTAGGACCGATTCGGTTAGGGTTAGGGCACAACTTAATCTCGGTAAGACCGATTACACAAACTCGGTGAGACCGATTTTGATAATAAGCTTTCCAGAGAGTTGGACAGGTAAACTCGGTGGGACCGATTTGCTCTTTTCGGTGAGACCGAAATGTTACAAAAGGGAAACAGAGAGTTTACATTGCAATCTCGGTGGGACCGATCGCTCACTTCGGTTAGACCGAAACGTTACGAAGGGAAACAGAGAGATTACAATCCCATCTCGGTGAGACCGAGATCCCTATCGATAGAACCGATTTGCCTAGGGTTTGTGGCAGTGGCTATGACATTCAAACTCGGTGGCTCCGGATAGGAAGAATCGGTGTGACCGATTTTGGCTTTAGGTTTAGGTCATTTGTGGATGTGAGAAAGTAGCCGAGGGTTTTGGAGCATATCACTAAGCACATGAAGCAAGAGGCTCATTAAGCAACACATCATCCCTCCTTGATAGTATTGGCTTTTCATATAGACTCAATGTGATCTTGGATCACTAAAATGTAAAATGAAGAGTCTTGAGTTTTTGAGCTTGAGCCAATCCTTTGTCATTATCATTTTGAGGGATCCACTTTCATCATCCATGCCATGCCATTCATTGAGCTTTCATGAAATAATAGTCTTGGAATAGCATTAGCTCAATGAGCTATATGTTGTTATGAATTATCAAAATCACCTAGGGATAGTTGCACTTTCAAAAGGACTAGGTGGAGTTAAGTCCACAAAAAGTACTACCTTCGTCTGAGTTTATTAGTCTTCACCGTACTTGGGTCAAAGTTTGACCACATGTTTGACTACCAAAATGTTAATGCATGTTACCAAAAATAATATTGTTGAATTCGTATTTGAAATAGTCTTCAATGATATTATTTTTGCTTTGTATAAATTATATTTTATTAGTTAAAATCATAGTCAAAATATGACCCAGCATAGGAGGGGACTAGTAAATCAGAACGGATGTAGTAGTCTTTAAGAAGTTATAAGATTTTTAGTAAGGGCTAGAGATGCTCTTAGGCCACTTTGATTTTGATGTGCATTTTTTTAATCATTTTTATATGTTCTATTGATTCATAAATATAGTGTTATTTAATCTGCGAACTTTAGGAGATATTTAGTAGTGCTATTCTTTTGTAATTTTCATACAGATATTACATACTAGATTTTTGACCAACCCAAAAACTCCAGTTTTCAGTGGATTAACAACTCAGTCGGTGTTTGGCAATGTCTACAGTGCGTAGGTTTTTCATAAACCTATATGTAAGAACAAGATTTCTATTCCTAAGACAATGGGTTAATTGTTTAACAACCACTACCTCCGCCCGGATTTATTAATCCCCATCATGTTTTGGGTCAAAAATTTACCACGTATTTGACTAGCAAAATGTTAATGTATGTCACAAAAAATTATATTATTGGATTCATATTTGAACTTAGTTTTCAATGATATCATTTTTGCTACTTATAACTTATATTTTATTAGTTAAAATCATGGTCAAAGTATGACCCCCAAAACAAGAGGGACTAGTAACTCCGGTCGGAGATAGTAGTTGTATACACTGAAGTTTATAAAATAAATTCAGCATGAGGGGGCAGGATCAATAATCTTATAAATGCAAACTTAGTTTACTAATGATTCGGTGAAGAACAAGCCTCTCTGGCAGACCTCTCACAGTGAATTATCATAGTAGATTATTATGCAATGGCAACTTGCTAGGCACTTCCTCTGTAAAGAAGTATATGTACTCCCTCCGTCCAAAAATATTTGTCATCAAAATGAATAAAAAGAGATGTATCTAAAACTAAAATATGTCTAGACACATCTCCTTTTGTTCATTTTGATGATAAGTATTTCCGGACGGAGGGAGTAGTATTTAACTATCATGCTATAGTAATAAATAAATGGGAGGAAGTAGTGTCAGTTAAACTTGTGAAAACTTAAGAAAACATTATCTTGAATGATCTCATGCGTTCCTCTCTCTATAGATTCTATAAAATAATAAATGATATTGTCTATGCATCGGAAGGTGTATCATAAACTAGTAGCATGTGCATGATACTAACTAATGACACGATTTATAGTGAAATCGAAGAAAGTACCCATCATATATACATTATAGTAACTCCTCCATTGTGCAATAAGTATTTGATCCATCCCTAGACTTTGGTGTTTGTGCAAGGTCTCTTGTAAATTACATGAGCCTACTTTTTGGCCGACTCAACTCGACTACGCTTTAGCAGAAGGTTTCAAGAAATACTCAAAGTGATGGAACCAAAGAAGAGAAAATGTACAAAATCTTGACAGTGTATAAAAGATGCATCAACAAATTAAATAGCAGTTGGTAAGACCAGGGCCGGCTCACACATATACGGGGCCCTGGGGCAAGACAGCAACAAGGGGCCCTTGTTGACTCCAAAGCTCAAAATATTTTCTGTTTCAAAAGCAAAGTAAATATCTTGCACATAGCATAGAATTTCCCCCAATTCTCCTGTTCTCCTAATCTCCTTTCTCTCTCACACTTAGATCCACTGAAAGCAGAAGAAGACCTATGCAGGTAGATGTGGACTTGTCAGAGCCGGAGTAACAGAGAAGGGACGGGATTATTGAAACGAGCAGAACATTGATCAAGGAAGGAGCGCTGATTGGGGAATGAATTTTAGCCTTTAGTCTCCATTAATGGCCGGTGGCGATCTTGGAATCGGAAACGCACGGGAACGACGGCGTTGGGAGTCTGGATTTTGGGAAGTGGAGGAGTCGATGAGAAAAAAAAGGAGGAAGATTAACTATGGTTTTTCTCACTATATTTCTTGGGCTTGTTACGTACTATAGAAGGAATGCTACCTGGGTTGGGGCAAAAAAAAAATATCTTCGGGGGGCCCAGGGCGGGCGCCCCGTTTGCCCGAGCTATGGGCCGGGCCTGGGTAAGACTAACCCAGCAGTCTGAACAAGAGTAATAATGGTGAGGCACCAAAAGTCTTTCTTCCGTAGCATGGACACAAAGCCGCCGAGGAGGACGACAGTGGACCATGTGAGCACGAGGACGCCCATCCCCCTCACGGCCATGGACAGGTACCCCATGAACAGGGCGTAGGTGTTGATGGACACTACCTCCTCCCATTTGGCGTCGTAGGAGGCCTTCTTTTCTCTCCTTGAGGCCATCGATCTCTACTGCCGCAAAGAGTTTGAGGTGTATATGAATGGAACGCGATGAGCCAATACATATAGCAGCATGCAGTGCGTATGCCAACTGTCCTAGCAGGTTGCTAATACGACTTTGCAAAAACAATGACAGACCTTGACGCCGAGCTTGTCGTTGTTAACTAATTTGAACGGCCCATGTGAGCGGCGCGGACGCCCTTTCTCCCTCTTAATCACCTCGCCGCGCGTGAGAGGCTGCTCGGAACACGGAGAGTGGAGGTGGGAACACACATGACTTTGATTTTGTGTACTACCATCTCCGTCCTAGTTTATTGACCCCTTCGTATTTTGTGTCAAACTTTGATCATTTATTTAACTAATAAAATGTTAATGCATGTAGCAAAAAATTATATCGTTGAATTTGTATTCGAACATAGTTTCTCCTGGTATATTTTTTGTGACATGCATTGACATTTTGTTAGTTAAATCTATGGTAGAAAATCTGACACTAAATACGAAGGGGACCAGGACAGAGGTAGTATCCGATTTCAAGCTTCGGGGTAAATACCCTAGGTCCGATCTTGGTTTTTTTTAAACAAGGTCTGATCTTAGTTGGTTATACCTAGCAATGACTGTATTTTTACGTCGCCATCTTGTTGAAAGCATTGCTTGAAGTTGGCTTGAACTTGATCTTCATAGCGAAAACTGATGATCTGGTTTTTAATGGTTGGATCAGGTGACGACGGGTGACCTTCGAAGAGAATGGGTACCTCACGTTGTATTTGGCACGATGATGCCCTAGCTTTGTTCTTCAGTTCTTGTTGAACGACGCAAACGTTTTTTAAAATAATAAAATGCGCCATGAATGCTTTTCCTAAGAAAAACAACACGGAATGGAGATAACTATTGCAGGTCAATTGGATAGAAAAAAAAAAGGTGAGCTGTCAACTTTCAAGTTTAGTTAAGTGAGGAACGTTCTCACTTTCTTTCGTTGTCATTCATACTCCCACCTTGCTTGCCACGATGCTAATTAAGTACTAGAATAGAGTATATTGTAATCCATGTCAGGCAAAGTTCAGCATGCTAGTTACATATTGCCCTAATATGAAGCGTCACGTGGACTTCCGAACAAGCTGTGTTTGTAAGAATTATGCCTGCATTTTTATTATAACTACTCCCTCCGTCTAGGTGTGTAAGTCATTTTATAAAAATCAAATAATTCTAAAACATTTAGACACGGTGCATGAACTTCTACCTCGTTTCTTGTTTCTTCACATATCAACTAATAACAGACGAGAAGTGTGAATGTTTTTAATGACTTGAGACTACTAAACACGACGTGCAGTGGTTAGGCTGGTCATAGTGGGGAGTAACTTAGAGTAGTAACATGCATACGTTACTACTCTATGTTACTACCCTTATAGTGGGAAGTGTCATATGTGTAGTAACATACACATGTTCATTTATTGTCTTGTAGACTCATTTTGCATTGGAAAGCGCTATGTGATGGTAACATATTAGGTTACTCAATTTGCCTCTCTTCTCATTAACTACTTGTCACATCAACATTTTTGCTTATGTGGCATCTATGTTACTACCTATGTTACTCGCACTATGACTAGTTTTAGTCATTGCATGCAATGCTATTAATTAGCAAATAAACATTAAAGTCTCTCGTTTTTCCCTCCTCCTTGGTCACGGTGCACAACCTAAGATGACTTACTCACCTAGACGGAGGGAGTACTAGATGATACGTTACACGTTGTGGAAAACAGTTTTAACATTTGATTGTGTGTAATATAAATATTTAAATTAATAACACGTGAACCAAAATTAAAAAGTACATATGAGTTATTATATTTAATTATGTATAGTTGTAAAATATTTATTAAACAATATCTTTTTCATGCATGGTTGCATGTTGTGGTGATTCTTTTTCTATGCATGGTTGTATGTTGAGGTGGGTTTTATCGCATCCATAAGTTTATGATGTTGTGGCATATTTGTATATTGAGATAAATAAGTTAGTAGAATGACTCCCTGACATGGAATTAGTCGTCTTAGAATAAAAAAAATTAAAGCTACCAATAACAATGTAAGTCCAGGTCTCGTTCAATATTGGTGCATGACATACTTCAGCAAATTAATACTCTCTCTCAGTCTAGAATTAACTGTCGCTGATATGTGTATCTTATTTCAACGATGGTTAATTTCGGACAGAGGTTGTATAACTTTTGGCAGTGGAAATATTAACACTGGAGATGGCAACGAATTTGACCTGGACAGGATCATTCGCTTAGGACATACCACCTCGCTCCGATCTAAAACTATATGAAAGCTTGATGTGTATATTTTAGATAGATTAGAGCATCTACAAATCATTTTACAAAATCGTGTAAAAATCAAACAAGAAAACGGATGCCTGTTACACTCTAGCTGAGCTCTCCAGTTCTTCTCCATCAGTGACTTGAAATACTCCCTCCGTTCCCTTATACAAGACCACTATAAAAAATACATTTTGCCTTTATACAAGGCCACTCACAGTAATCAAGTTAAAAATTAGTGATGTTTCCTAGTATTACCAACTTGTTTAATACTCACATGCATGTAGTCATAATGACGCTATGCTATTTCCTTCTAATTTCTTCCTTGCATGCATGCAGGCGTATTAATGATCCCGGTTAACAAAAATAAAAGTTGACTTGCAAAGCAGTCATTAAAGTTTACCTTGTTACCTGTAATTTGAGTTTGTGGTCTTGTGTAAGGGAATGGAGGGAGTAGGACTTTTAAACCCTCCTCAAACAACCAGACATGAAAATGCCACTCAACCGGCCTTTAAAACCGTCTAAATGTCTGGGTCGTCCGGCACCCCTCAAACCTAGTCTATATGTGAGATGGATATGGACATGTCCAGACGCCTTCTTCGGACCCAACAAGCCAGACCCATCTCAAATCCGCTTCAAATTAACCAAATGCACCAAATCAACTGCCTCCTTCCGCGTTCGTCCTCCATTTCCCGCATTCGAACCGTTGCCCTCCTCCACCCTTGCTCCTTGTCCGCATAGCGATCTTGTCCGCCACCGTAAATTTCAATGTTGACTACCTCGTCCCCCATCGTCGTCATGGAGGACGCCTCCACGGAGTTTGTGGGGTCCCGCATGTCCTCTCTTGCAAGGCAAAAAACGTCGTTGGGAGGGATCGACACGCCCGACAGTGCATCCGAGAAGCAGTCGAGAAGGTAGGTGCAGGGAGGGAAGCTGCGGAGAAGGCCGGTGACATGAATATGGGCCCGTCGAGTCTGACGACCGCCTCTATGTCGTCCTACGTGATCGCGAGAAAGAACAAGCCGTGGTCGTGATTTTCCCCTTCTTCAGCTCCGGCTGACGCCTCTAGATCCACCTGACCACCTGGCGACGCCCCTTCTTTCGCCGTCAAGAGCTAGCCCAATTGATGGTGGCGTAGTCCCCATTCGTGGATCAGGCGGCCTCCCACGGCCACGGGCGAACGACAGGAGACATCGGAGGCGGAGGCGGAGGCGGAGGCGTAGCGGTCAGCGACAAGGGCTCACAGCGCTGCCGCAGACTGGACGACGGCTGGTCTGCATAACATCCGCCGACGCTCCTCACTTGTCCTGCAAACTGCAGCTATCGAGACGCCCCCAATAGCTACAGCCTCGTCCACACTATGGATCGGTGCTGCAAGCTCTGAATTTTGAGAGAATTCCATATTAACACTGTTTTAAATTTTGTTATCTTATTTGACACTGAAAAAAATCTTTCTTTATTTAACACCGAGTCTAAATTTTATATCCTTTATTATGACACTTTAACAGTGTTAAATAACACCTGGAAAGATCTACTTACCCTTTATGTGGTATGTGACCAAAATTTTACGTGTATGTGTGTATCCGGCCTACTAGTTTTGCTAGGTGCGTGAGCCAATTTCCAAGCAAAATCGATCGAGTGCTTCTGGTAGCTCTCGTTTATGTGCCGCTACGGGCACGTCTCCTTGCTCGGTCCTTCCTTGTGCATGAGTTTCGTTCGTGGTTTTTGTTGATGCGAGTTGCACTCCTGTCTCCCCCGTCTGATAGGTGCCTTGATAGATATTAGTTACTACTCAGGTATTTTGAAAACTATCTCAATTCTGAACTTCTGTCAAAAAATCTTAATTCTAAACCATATCTTTTTTAAAATCAAATCAATTATTTGCTAACCAACCTTGCCCATAGCCGGTTATGTACTCCATTTAAGTTGTACGAACCCGATTTCCGGACTTGTTCTCTATTGCAGTGGAGCCTCGGATCTCGGTTGGGGCGGCCCTTAGTGATTTAGGGCACCTTGCGTTCCGGCGGCCACTTGGGCCTCCGGAACTCGCTGTGTGGCATGAACTCCTTGAGTCCATTGCCTTGCACGAGCTGAATGTGGACCAGGAGACCAATCGCATATCCTGGTGGCTCGAGTCTTTCGGTTATTTCTGTTGGGGAACGTAGCATGCAATTTTAGAAAAATTCCTCACGCAAGATCTAGCTAGGAAATGCATAGCAACGGGAGTGGGGGAGTGTGTCCACGTACCCTCGTAGACCGAAAGCGGAAGCGTTAGCTTAACACGGTTGATGTAGTCGAACGTCTTCGCGATCCAACCGATGAAGCACCAAAAGTACGACACCTCCGAGTTCTGCACATGTTCAACTTGATGACGTCCCTTGAACTCTTGATCCAGCAGAGGGTCAAGGGAGAGTTTCGTCAGCACGAGGCGTGGTGACGATGATGGTGATGTGATCCACGCAGGGCTTCGCCTAAGCACTACGTGAATATGACCGGAGGAGTAAACCATGGAGGGAGACGCCGCACACGGCTTGGAACAATTGGTGTGTCTCCAAGGGGTGCCTTTCTCACGTATATAAAGGAGGGAGAGGAGGAGGCCGGCCACCAGGGGCGCGCCAAGGAGAGGGGGGGGTCCTACTATGACTCCAGTCCTAGTAGGATTCGGCCCCCCTCTCTTTTTCCTTCTCATGGAGGGGGGAAAGAGGGAAGGGAGAGGGAAGAGGAGAAGGAAAGGGGGGCACGCCCCCTCCCCTAGTCCAATTCGGACTCCCTATGGGTGGGGGGCGCGGCCACCCCTTGTGGTCTGCCTCCCCTCTCCCCTATGGCCCATGTAGGCCCATTACTTTCCCCGGGGGGTTCCGGTAACCCCTCGGTACTCCGAAAAATACCTGAACCACTCCGAAACTATTTCGGTGTCTGAATACCATCGTCCAATATATCAATATTTACCTCTCGAACATTTCGAGACTCCTCGTCATGTCCGTGATCTCATCCGGGACTACGAACAAACTTCGGTCACCAAGACACATAACTCATAATACAAATCGTCATCGAACATTAAGCGTGCGGACCCTACGGGTTCGAGAACTATGTAGACGCCTCTCCGGTCAATAACCAATAGCAGAACCTGGATGCTCATATTGGCTCCCACATATTCTATGAAGATCTTTATTGGTCAAACCGTAATGACAATGAGGGAGTCCTGGACTAGGGGGTGTCCGGACAGCCGGACTATCATCGTCAGCCGAACTCCAAGACTATGAAGATACAAGATTGAAGACTTCGTCCCGTGTCCGGATGGGACTTTCCTTGGCGTGGAAGGCAAGCTTGGCGATACGGATATGTAGATCTCCTACCATTGTAACCGACTTTGTGTAACCCTAGCCCTCTCCGGTCTCTATATAAACCGGATGGTTTTAGTCCGTAGGACATACAACAATTACAACAATCATACCATAGGCTAGCTTCTAGGGTTTAGCCTCCTTGATCTCGTGGTAGATTCACTCTTGTACTACCCATATCATCAATATCAATCAAGCAGGAGTAGGGTTTTACCTCCATCGAGAGGGCCTGAACCTGGGTAAAAACATCGTGTCCCCTGTCTCCTGTTACCATCTGCCTAGACGCACAGTTTGGGACCCCCTACCCGAGATCCGCCGGTTTTGACACCGACATTGGTGCTTTCATTGAGAGTTCCTCTGTGTCGTCACCGATAGGCTTGATGGCTTCTTCAATCAACAACAACGCTGTCCAGGGTGAGACTTTTCTCCCCAGACAGATCTTCGTGTTCGGCGGCTTCGCACTGCGGGCCAATTCACTTGGCCATCTGGAGCAGATCGAAAGCTACGCCCCTGGCCATCAGGTCAGGTTTGGAAGCCTAAGCTTCACGGCTGACATCCGCGGGGACTTGATCTTCGATGGAGTCGAGCCACAGCCGAGCGTGCCGTACAGTCACGATGGGCATGATCTAGCTCTGCCACCGGACAGTACCCTAGAGGCCGCACACGAGTCCGCTCCGACCCATAGTTCGGAGCCGACCGCGCAGATCGAGGACAGGTGGCTGGACACCGCCTCGGGAGCTGCAACTTCCACGGCAATGGAGCCGAATACTGACCTTGTCCCTTATAAAGCTCGTGACTCCGAGGCGCCGAACTCCTTGCCGGACTCCGAACCTGCAGCGCCCCTGCCAATCGAATCCGATTGGGCGCCGATCATGGAGTTCACCACCGCGGACATCTTTCAGCACTCACCCTTTGGCGACATCCTAAATTCGCTAAAACATCTCTCGTTATCAGGAGAACCCTGGCCGGACTGCGGTCAGGACGGTTGGGATGCGGACGGAAGAAATTCGAGGCCCACCCACCACCCACTTTGTAGCCACTGTCGATGATCTAACCGACATGCTAGACTATGACTCCGAAGACATCGACGGTATAGACGACGATGCCAGAGACGATCAAGAACCAGCACCTACAGGGCACTGGAAGACCACCTCGTCATACGACATATACATGGTGGACACCCCAAAGGATGGGGACGGCGAAGAAGCAGCGGAGGCGGATTCTTCTAAGAAACAGCCCAAGCACCGACGTCAGCGGCGCCGCTCTAAATCCCGCCACAGTAAGAATGGAGAGTCCGGCACTAGAGATAATAACACCCCAGAGAGTGCCGAAGACAACCCCCTCCAGCAAGATTCAGCACAGGAGGACGGAGTAGCCAGCCCTCAGGAGAGAGCGGCAGACGAGGAGGACGAAAATTACATGCCTCCCTCCGAAGATGATGCAAGCCTCAATGACGACGAATTCGTCGTGCCTGAGGATCCCGTCGAACAAGAGCGTTTTAAACGCAGGCTAATGGCCACGGCGAACAGCCTAAAGAAAAAGCAGCAACAGCTTCAAGCTGATCAAGACCTGCTGGCCTACAGATGGACCGAGGTCCTCGCGGCCGAAGAGTATGAACTCAAACGCCCCTCCAAAAGCTACCCAAAACGCAAGTTGCTCCCACGACTAGAGGAGGAAGCGTACAAACCTTCATCACCAGCGCACAATACGGCAGACCGACCACCCCATGGTCGCAATAGAGAGGCATCTAGGCCCTCCATCAGAACCGTACCCCGGCACCGCTCGAAAAGTATGAAGCCGCGGGGGAATGCGCCGGACTTGCGGGATATATTGGAGGACAAGGCAAGACAATCCAGATCTATCTACTGATCACGTGGGCGCCCCACGACCCACGACGACCACCGTCGCGCCGGACACAGCAACTCCGGCCGGGCCGAACACAGCAGACAATGCTCTCTTGAGCTACGTCGTGATATTGCTCAATATAGAGGCGCCGCACACCCATTATGCTTCACAGATGAAGTAATGGATCATCAAATCCCTGAAGGGTTTAAACCCGTGAACATTGAATCCTACGATGGCACAACAGACCCCGCGGTTTGGATCGAAGATTATCTCCTTCACATCCATATGGCCCGCGGCGACGATCTCCACGCCATCAAGTACCTCCCACTCAAGCTTAAAGGACCAGCTCGGCATTGGCTTAACAGCTTGCCAGCAGAGTCAATTGGGTGTTGGGAGGACCTGGAAGACGCATTCCTCGACAACTTCCAGGGCACATATGTGCGACCACCAGACGCTGATGACCTAAGCCACATAATTCAGCAGCCAGACGAATCGGCCAGACAATTCTGGACACGGTTCTTAACAAAGAAAAATCAAATCGTCGACTGTCCGGATGCAGAGGCCCTCGCAGCCTTCAAACATAACATCCATGACGAGTGGCTGGCCCGGCACCTAGGACAGGAAAAGCCGAAATCCATGACAACCCTCACTTCACTCATGACCCGCTTCTGTGCGGGAGAGGACAGCTGGCTAGCTCGCAGCAACAACCTCAGCAAAAATGCTGGCAGTCCGGATACTAAGGACCACAATGGCAGGTCGCGTCGAAACAAAAACAAACGCCGCGTTAACGGCGATAACAATGAGGATACGGCAGTCAACGCCGGACTCAGAGGCTCTAAACCCGGTCAGCGGAAGAAGCCATTCAAAGGAACCACTCCGCGTCCGTCCAATTTGGACCGAATACTCAACTGCTCTTGCCAGATACATGGCACCCCCGAAAAGCCAGCTAACCACACCAATAGAGATTGTTGGGTATTCAAGCAGGCAGGCAAGTTAATTGCCGAAAACAATGACAAGGGGCTGCATAGCGACGACGAGGAGGAGACCCGGCCGCCGAACAGTAGAGGACAGAAGGGTTTCCCCCCACAAGTGCGGACGGTAAATATGATATACGCAACCCACATACCCAAGAGGGAGCGGAAGCATGCACTTCGGGACGTATATGCGATGGAGCCAGTCGCCCCGAAGTTCAATCCATGGTCCTCTTGCCCGATCACTTTTGATCGAAGGGACCACCCCACCAGTATCCGCCATGGCGGATTTGCCGCATTGGTTTTAGACCCAATCGTTGATGGATTTCACCTCACTAGAGTCCTCATGGACGGCGGCAGCAACCTGAACCTGCTTTATCAGGATACAGTGCGAAAGATGGGCATATACCCCTCAAGGATTAAACCTACAAAGACGACCTTCAAAGGCGTCATACCAGGTGTCGAGGCCAATTGTACAGGCTCAGTCACGCTGGAAGTGGTCTTCGGATCCCCGGATAATTTCCGAAGCGAGGAGTTAATCTTCGACATAGTCCCGTTCCGCAGTGGCTATCACGCCCTGCTCGGACGAACCGCGTTTGCAAGGTTCAACGCGGTGCTGCATTATGCATACCTCAAGCTCAAGATGCCAGGCCCTCGTGGGGTCATCACGGTCAACGGAAACACTGAATGCTCCCTCCGAACGAAGGAACACACAGCGACTCTCGCGGCAGAAGTACAGAGCAGCCTCTTAAGGCAATTTTCGAGTCCGGCCGTTAAAAGACCGGACATGATTAAACGCGCCCGGAGTAACATACACCAAGACCCCCTGGCACGTTCCGAGCACGCGTAGCAATGCGGCCCCAACCCCAGCCCTAGCATGATTGCAAGACCAGCTTTTCGCGTACATCATTACGCTTTGGAGATACCTTGGGCATAGGGGGAGGGGCACGACCACGACAGGCCCAGAGTGCGGCTCAACCACACCATGGGCTCCTAAGTGTGTCACTCCTTTTCTTTTCCTTTTTTTATTTTTTTCCACAGGACTCCGTTTACAAGAGGCCCTGTCCGGCAGTCGAGCTGCCGAACTCACGATGCAACAGCCAGGGAGGAACAAGGGCTACGACGAACACTCAGGTGGTCTCCATTACGAGCATTAAATATGTTTATTACACCATTCCGCAGCCCATCCCTGGAGGGGGACATGTTTAAAATAGTCCACTCCCTTGCTTACCGCACTATTTGTATCGTTCTGCACCCATGGCAGAATTCCTTGAATAAACAATGCATCACTATTTCGCTTATAGTTGCATTCCTTTATTTATATATATGTTCATTTATGACATCTTGCATCCGTACAATTCGGTACGGCCGAATACACCAGGGGCTTATGTTCCCCGCATTATGGTGTGAAGTCCGAACACTTTCACAAGTGCGGCACCCCGAATTTATAGTACTATATGCATCGGCTCCGAATCATGTCTTGGGTCAATAGTTGGGTTTGCTTGGCTCCCATGTTTTGGTACCTTACGTTCCGTTCCGTCGGCTAAGGTAGCACTGGGAGAACCACTGCGATTGCGCCCCGGTTGAGCTGGGCGAGCGCCTCAGTGGAGAAAGCTAAAACTAACTGTCATGATAAGGCGAGAGCTGGTCGCTGTTCGAGAGGTCTTTTCGAGTCCTTAAAGAGTTATGCCGCTTAGAGCGAGGAACCGGCTGTGTCCGGCCAAGGCGTGGATAGTGCCCCGAATTCGGTCTTCCGAACACTAGGGGCTTTGCCGAAATTTAAAATTATAGAATTCTATGGCTAAGTGAGAGTGTTCAAGCATTATAAGTCCGGTTGCCTTGTTCGTTGTGTTGAGCGCCTCCCTAGATGGACCCAAAAATGGGAACAAGAGCGCTCAAGTTTATCCCGAACACCCCAGCACTCGTGGCATGGGGGCTGAAGCCGACGACTTGCCATCTCTCAGATTTGATAAACGGCCGCACAGAAGGTAATATTTTAAATCAAACAAGCGTTGCTTAGCGCATATGAACAAAGTTTTCAGCGCACAGGATAACACATTGCGAGTCTACTCAAAAATTACATCTCTGGGGCACTCATCCGCAATCTTGCGGGCACCCTTCAGGACAGTCTTATAGTACATTTCGGGCGTACGATACTCCTTCCCCACCGGCAGCGTGTCCGTCAGAAGCCTCTCAGCATCCAACTTGCCCCAGTGCACCTTTGCGCGGGCAAGGGCCCGACGGGCACCTTCAATGCAGGCGGAGCGCTTGATGACCTCCACCCAAGGGCACGCATCCACCAGCCGCCGCATGAGGCCGAAGTAGCTCCCAGGCATGGCCTCTCCAGGCCACAGCCGGACTATGAGGCCCTTCATGGCCTGCTCGGCTACCTTGTGGAGCTCGACCAGCTGCTTCAGCTGATCGCTAGGGGGCACCGGATGTCCGGCCTCAGCGTACTGATACCAGAAGACCTTCTCCATTGAGCTCCCCTCCTCGGCCCAATAGAATGCGGCGGCATCGGACACGCTGCGAGGCAGATCTGCAAACGCCCCTGGAGAGCTCCGAATCCGGGTAAGTAACAGGTAATTTACATTCACATCCTTGCTTTGCATGAAAAATGCCTTACTCGCCGCTATCTTCTTCATCGCCTCAATCTCCTGGAGGGACTTATGGGCCTCGGCCTTGGCGGCTTTGGCACTTTCAAGAGCCGAGGCAAGCTCGGACTCTCGAGTCTTTGAGTCGCGCTCCAAACTCTCATGCTTTTCCATGAGAGCCTGGAGCTCTTGCCGCACCTCCGCCACCTGCGCCTCCTGCTTCTCTCGCTCCGCCCGTTCCGCGGCCGCATTGCGTTCGGCCGCAGACACGGCCTCCTTCAGGGTCGCCACCTCGTTCGTGGCCCCTACAGTACCCACGTTATCCTTGTTATTTTAATTGCAACCTAAATCCTTTTCTGTAAGGTACAAATTTCAAAGTGGTGTTACTCACCTTCTTTGTCCTCGAGCTGCTTCTTGGCAAGGCCGAGCTCTTGCTCGGACCGCTCGAGGTCCTGCTTCAAAGCACCAACCTCCGCATTCAGTGCGGCAGAGGTCAGCAGTGCAGCCTGCACACCCATATTGACATAATTTTTAGAACTCCTGCGTATATCTTTTTAGATCCTCAGTACGGCTTTTCTTTCCGAACACCGAACCGAGCATCAGGGGCTACTGTCTATACGGTATTACATTACATATTTTAAAAACTTCTTACCTCAAAGCCTATTAGAAGGCTGCTGCAGGCTTCGGTCAGCCCGCTCTTGGCAAGCTGAACCTTCTGAATCACCGCACTCATGATAGTGCGGTGCTCTTCCTCGATGGAAGCACTGTTGAACGCCTCCAACAAGTTGTCCGCCCCCTCCGGTTGGACGGAGGCTGCCGGTGTCACGGTCTTGCCCTTCTTGCGAAGGGGCCGCCTGCCGGACTCCGGAACCACTGCGGGTTCCGGCGCGGAGTCCGGCACGAAGTCCTGGAGGTCGCCTTGTGGCACCTCCGGAGTCTCCCCCTCCTGGCGGGTCCCCTCCTGGGATCCCACCTCGGCGTCCTCAGCTTCACGAGGGGTGGAGGCGGTCGGAATAGAATCTACATCCGACGGGGCCAAGGACCCGCTGGATGAAGCGGGAAGATCCTCCTCGGCCGGGCTACAGATAGTATGCGGCATTAGAAGGACACTACGTGGCACAAAAAGGAATTACGAATCGCTCAGGAGTCCGGATACTTACGATCTTGCCAGGGGCTTGGCCCTTGAAGGCCACTCCTCGTCACCGTCATTGGCGTTGGCGGAGCCGTCCGGGGGAAGGGTCCTTCCCCTCTTGGACGCTTCGGCCTCCCCCGTTGGGGAAGCCTTCCTTTTCCTCTCTCCCCCCTCCTAGGGAGAGTCCTCTTTCTCCTCCTCATCTTCGGGGGAGGAGTCCGCCTCGGGACCATCGGACGATGAGTCCGATACCACCTGAAAATGGGAACTCTTTCGAGTACCCGTGGCCTCCTTCTTGGCCTTCTTCTCCGGCACCACATGGGGTGCCGGAACCAGCAGCCCCACTAGACGGGCATCTACTGGGTCTTCTGGCAAGGGGGCCGGACAGTTAGCCTGCTCGGCCTTCTTCAGCCAGTCCTGTCAAAGGAAAGGGGAGATTAGATCCCGCATAGGGTCAAAACTATGGAAAACAAGTGTCCCGTAAGGGGTCGAATCACTTACCTCGTCAGCCGGACGCTGCGAGCGAAATCCGCGATCTTCGGTAGCGGATGCGGGAGCCTCGGCGCCCTTGAAAAGCACCTTCCAGGCATCTTCGTACCTAGTGTCGAAGAGCCTGCTCAAGGTTTGGTGCTGTGCCGGATTGAACGCCCACAATTTAAAGGCCCATTGTTGGCACGGGAGAATCCGGTGGATGAGCTTGACTTGGACCATGTTGACAAGCTTGAGCTTCTTGTTCACCAGCTTCTGGATGCAGGCTTGGAGTCCGGTCAGCTCCTCTGAATCACCTTAAGTCAGGCCACTCTCCTTCCAAGAGGTGAGCCATGTGGGGATACCAGATCTGAACTCGGGGGCCGCTGCCCATTTAGGGTCACGCGGCTCGGTGATATAGAACCACCCCGATTGCCACCCCTTGATGGTTTCCACAAAGGCGCCCTCGAGCCAGAGGACGTTGGGCATTTTGCCCACCATGGCGCCTCCGCACTCCGCCCGATTCCCCTTCACTACCTTCGGCTTGACATTGAAGGTCTTGAGCCACAAGCCGAAGTGGGGCTGGATGCAGGGAAGGCCTCGCACACGACGATAAACGCCGAGATGTTGAGGATGAAGTTTGGCGCCAGATCGTGGAAGTCCAGGCCGTAATAGTACATGAGCCCCCGGACGAAGGGATGAAGTGGGAAGCCCAGTCCGCGGAGGAAGTGGGGAAGGAATACAACCCTCTCATGGGGCCTGGGGGTGGGGATGAACTGCCCCTTGTCAGGCAGCCGGTGCGCGATGTCGCTGGACAAGTATCCGGCGCCGCGTAGTCTTTCGATGTGCCCCTCCGTAACGGAGGAGGCCATCCACTTGCCTCCCGCTCCGGACATGGCTGGAGAAGGTTGAGACGAGATGTGCGAACTTGGGTGCTGGAGCTCGAGTGCGCGAAGATGGATAAGCAAAGGAGGAAGAAGGCGTAGGTAAAAAGGGTGGATCCTTATCCCCTTATATATGGGCGGACGAAGACTATGCGTCCCCACTGGCCTGGTAAAACTCGCTTATCTCCCAAGCGCCACCATCAATGGCGCGGTTGGGTTACCCACGTCCGTATTGATGGGAATCCCGGAATAAGGGGAACACGATCTCTGCTTCGACAAGACGTGCCAAGGAAACCGCTTCGCTAAACGCGCTGAGGTGGTATAATAAAAAATGATTCAAGTAAAGGCTTGGTGGTGGTGTGACGTCATGCCACAAAATACGTCAGCAGATTGAACTTGTGTACATATTATTCTCTCTATGGTGGAATGTGGAATTTATTTTGCAGAGCCGGACACTATCCTGGTGTCCACAATCTTCTATGAATTATTCGGAGGAGGAACCCGCCTTGCAATGCCGAACAATATGCGCGCCGGACTCATCGTCATTGAAGCCTGGTTCAGGGGCTACTGAGGGAGTCCTGGACTAGGGGGTGTCCGGACAGCCGGACTATCATCGTCAGCCGGACTCCAAGACTATGAAGATACAAGATTGAAGACTTCGTCCCATGTCCGGATGGGACTTTCCTTGGCGTGGAAGGCAAGCTTGGCGATACGGATATGTAGATCTCCTACCATTGTAACCGACTCTGTGTAACCCTAGCCCTCTCTGGTGTCTATATAAACCGGAGGGTTTTAGTCCGTAGGACATACAACAATTACAACAATCATACCATAGGCTAGCTTCTAGGGTTTAGCCTCCTTGATCTCGTGGTAGATCCACTCTTGTACTACCCATATCATCAATATCAATCAAGCAGGAGTAGGGTTTTACCTCCATCGAGAGGGCCCGAACCTGGGTAAAAACATCGTGTCCCCTGTCTCCTGTTACCATCCGCCTAGACGCACAGTTCGGGACCCCCTACCCGAGATCCGCCGGTTTTGACACCGACAGACAACATACGTTATTCCCTTTGTCATCGGTATGTTACTTGCCCGAGATTCGATCGTCGGTATCCTCATACCTAGTTCAATCTCATTATCGGCAAGTCTATGTACTCGTTCCGTAATGCATCATCCCATAACTAATTCATTAGTCACATTGCTTGCAAGGCTTATTCTGATGTGCATTACCGAGAGGGCCCAGAGATACCTCTTCGATACTCGGAGTGACAAATCCTAATCTCGATCTATGCCAACCCAACAAAACACCTTCGGAGATACCTGTAGAGCATCTTTATGATCACCCTTTTACGTTGTGATGTTTGATAGCACACAAGATATTCCATCGGTATTCGGGAGTTGCATAATCTCATAGTCAAAGGAATATGCATAAGTCATGAAGAAAGCAGTACCAATAAAACTTAACGATCATTATGCTAAGCTAACGGATGGGTCTTGTTCATCACATCATTATCCTAATGATGTGATCCTGTTCATCAAATGACAACACATGTCTATGGTTAGGAAACTTAACCATATTTGATTAACGAGCTAGTCTAGTAGAGGCTTACTAGGGACACTGTGTTTTGTCTATGTATCCACACATGTATCAAGTTTCCAGTTAATACAATTCTAGCATGAATAGTAGATATTTATCATGATATAAGGAAATATTAACAACAACTTTATTATTGCCTCTAGGGCATATTTCCTTCAGTCTTCCACTTGCACTAGAGTCAATAATCTAGTTCACATCGCCATGTGATTTAACACCAATAGTTCACATCTTTATGTGATTAACACCCATAGTTCACATCGCCATGTGACCAACACAAAGGGTTTACTAGATTCAATAATCTAGTTCACATCGCTATGTGATTAACACCCAAAGAGTACTAAGATGTGATCATGTTTTGCTTGTGAGAGAGGTTTAGTCGATGGGTCTGGCACATTCAGATCCGTGCCCGTGTGCGAGCGCAGTCCTGTCGAGGAACGAGCTTGCCTCGAACCTCTTCGGGGAAAGGCCCGACCTTGGGAACAGGAGGATCCTACCACCGCTGGCGCGCGGCTGGCTGGGGGGTCGCCGGCCGTGCGGACCTGGGCTCTGCCCGGTCGTCGTGGCGGTCCTCGGACGTCATGACCGTGGCCGGGGTGGCCACGCTGTAGCCGGAGGTTGTCGCCGTCTTGCCCGTGCCCTCCCACCGCACCCCTTTCTGGCCTTTCATCGCCGCCTTTGGCTCCTCCCGGCTCCGTTTCGTCTCCGATCCCCGCGCCGTTCGCTCGTGCCCCCTTCTCCAGCGGCCTGCCCTTGCCCCTCCGGCACCGGCGGCGATGGGGGAAACCCTCGCCGAGTGCCCGTCCCGGCCTCGCGAGTTGGGCCGCCCTGTCGTGGGCCATTCCTTCTGGGCTGAGCCGTCTGGCTTTGTGCCTACGGCTGGACTGGACCTGGGGATACATCGGCCCATGTGGGTTACCGGCCCAACCCAGGGCCTGCTCCCTCGGCCCGCCCCGCCCCGCTTGATTTGGCCACCGCAAGGGTTCCCATTCCAGCCGCCACGCTCCACTCGTTTCCCCCTCGCTCGACCTCTCCTCCCGCGCCACCACGGTCCGTCCCAGCTGCTCCGGCCCTCCCTCCCTTCCCCGCTCTCGGCCCCGTCCCCTCGCCATAGATTCCGCGCGAGTGGGAGGACAACGCCAGCCGGCCCAAGCGCAGCTTGGACGACTGTCTCGCCCTGCCCCACTCATCGCCCGAGGGCCTCCGTCGGGAGGCTGATCTGTGCCGTGAGCCGGACTCCAGGGACCAGCGTCGCTCCTCTCCCCGTGAGTCTCGGGGCTCCCCCGGCCGTGACAGCCGCCGCTCGCCGGCGCGGGACGGTCGCCGCTCCTCGCCCCACGACGACCGCCGGGACTGTCCCCGGTCTCCCACGGCCGAGACGTGGTGCTCTGAACGGCGGCGGCCCCCCTCCCC
>NC_041389.1:139437374-139442539 GCF_002162155.2 Triticum dicoccoides
AGGGCGCAAGGGCACAAAGAAGAAGAAGAAGCGGGGCCCTGCTCGCCCCCCTGCTGCGCCGGCCCCCTCCTCGCGACCTCGGCGTTGTCTGTTGCTGATGCTACCCATGACCCTCCCCCTTGCTTCAACTGCGGGATTGCGGGCCATTACCAAGTTGAGTGCACCAACCCTCCGATGTGCTACCTCGGCAAGGATACCGGACACCCAGCGGCCCCGTGCCCGGACCGTCCGCTGATGGATGAGCTCATGATGTATGGCCATGGCATTGAGGGCCTCGGGTTCTTTCACATCAAGGTGGAGGATTTACCACCCCCCTTCCCGTTGCTCTAGACGATTGTCACCGTCGTGGGGGTGGGTGTTGCTTCCCCGGAGATGATCGAGGCTGAGCTCAACCACCTGTGCCGGCGTGTGTGGGACTGGCAGGTGACTCCGACCTCTGCCAGTTCTTTCACCGTGGTCTTCCCGGATGCCATCAGCTTGGGCCTCTGCACTCACATCGACGACATCACCTTGGCCCTGAACAAGCTTGTGGTCAACATCTCTGAGGCTAAGGTCGACCCCAAGGCGGTCGCGGTCCTGGATACTGCTTGGATCCTCATCGTCGGGCTACCTGACATCGCCCGGTCCGAGCGGATCATTCGGAGTATGTCCAAGATCCTTGGCAAGGTGGTGGTGGTGGATGAGCTCTCCCTCCGCAAAGAGGAGGAGGTCCGGGTCAAGGTCAAGTGCCTTGACTCCAACAAGCTCCGTGTCACCATTCGCGTCTTCTTCAACGACCTAGGATTCGACCTCAAGATCTCCCCCGAGCCTCCCAACCACGTTGGTCGCCCATGCTCCTCTGATGATGGACACTTTGGAGGTGGGGGCAGGGACCGGCATGACGACACCCACTACCGCCGCCCGCGTCCCTCCCGCCACGAGGATCCGGACGACAACAACGAGCGCTCGGGCCGCAGCTGCTCTCCCTCGCGTGGTCCACCTCCGAGCCGTGGGGGTGCGGGCGCTGGCTCTGGCCGCTCACGTGGGCTGACCCTTGCTGACGAGTCTGCTCCCACGGTGTTGACAGCGGCCTCTCCCTCCTCCTCGGCCGAGATGAGTGACATCTCCAGTGTCGGCCTCCTCGTCGCACCGCCCTCCTCGCCACACTCGCCTTGCTCCACCCCTGCGCCCGGCTCCCCGCCTTCGACCCTGGAGGCGCTCCCCCTGGCCCTGGCGGATCCCTCATCGGACAAGCTTCCCTCCGATGAGCCCCCTCTGCTGGGCTCCCCTAGGGGCACACCAGCGCTGCCTGCTGCCACCTCCCTAGAGGCCGCCGTTACGGCAATGCTGGAGGATGGCCCGCCGGCCTCGGACCGGTCTCCCCCGCCCTGCCAGGGTCCGACGCCTGCTTGGAGCCCTCGAAGACTGCTTCTTCGACCACTCTGCCCCTGGGGGTCGCTGCGGATGTGGCCACCCCCGTCGCCTCCCACCCGCCGCGGACGGTGCCGTACGCACGCCGGACTCGGGCCTCGTCGACTCTGGTGACTGCCTCCCGTCGCAGTGCCCGTCTCGACGTGGACCGCTTGGCTGGCGGCCCGGCGACGTCCATCTCCGAGCGCACTAAGATCCGGGCCGTGGCCCGGAACCTCGAGTCAGGTGCGATCGACATCCCACCCAGTTCTTCCAGTTGCTCGTTTTCTGCTCTTGAGGTTGTTCCTCTGGGCCACCTCGCCAAGGTGGCCGCGGACTCGTCCGTCGTTTTCAGGGGGGAGGTTGGACCCCCCTTAGAGCATATTGCTACTATGCAGGCCCGAGAAATCCTTGATGGGAAACTCGCTGAGACCCGTGCCCGTATCCTCCGCACTCTGGCACCCCAGCCCCCCAAGCTGGAAATCCGTGGTCGTACCTATTCCCGCACAGCGACGCTCAGGGCCAGTAGTGCCTTCTCTATTTTGGGGTCAAGCAGCCCCCCGATGGGGGTTTAGATGCGGGTCCTCTTTTGGAACATCTGCGGCTTCGTCCATGACGGCCGGCGTCGCCAGGTCGTTGAGTACATGCGTGACGAGCACATCGATATCATCGCCATTCAGGAAACTATGAACACAGAATTTTCTCTCCCCGGGTTAGAGCGTCTTAGACCCCACCTTTTTGCCTGGCACTGGCTCCCTTCTAGTGGGACCACGGGGCTCTCGGGAGGCATCCTTTTAGGTGTGAAGGATTCCACCTTTGAGGTTGGCGGTATGGACCGGGGCGAGTTTTTCATTAGCATGGAGCTCTTCGAAAGGGCGCTCAACTTCAAGTGGGAGGTTGTCATTGTCTATGGACCGGCGGACCACCGCTGCTCCCTGACCTTCCTCGAAGAGCTACAACGGAAGGTCTCTGCCTCCACCCTCCCGGTGGTTGTTGGAGGTGATTTCAAGCTCATCCGCTCTCCCGATGAGAAGAATAACAACCGGATCAACCGCCCTAGGATGCAAATGTTCAACAAATGCATAGCGGATCTCGGCCTCCGCGAGCTTGAGCGGACGGGTGCCAGATTCACCTGGAATAACCGCCAAGCCGACCCGATGCGGTCCGTCCTGGACCGCGTCCTAGTCTCCCCGGAATGGGAACTCATGTGCCCCTTGGCTTCGCTCCGTGCGATTACCCGGATCGGGTCGGACCACGTCCCTCTCCTCCTCTCCACCACCGACGAACGCCCTCCCACCCTGCCACGCTTTAGGTTCGAGCTCTTCTAGCTCAACCAAGCCGGCTTCAAGGAGGCGGTCGCGGCCAAGTGGGCCTCTGCGTGCTCCTCCCCCTATTGGTCCATGTCGGCTGTGGAATCTTGGCAGTTTTGTGCCAAGCTCGCCCGCCAATTTATGAAGGGGTAGGGCGCTAACCTTGGCAGGGACCTCCGCGAACGCAAAAAAGCCCTCCTATCTGCCATCCAGGCCTTGGACTCCCGTGCGGACACTTCCGGGATCTCCCCGGATGAGTGGATGTTGCGCTATGATCTTGAGGATCAGCTCGCCACCATCTATACGGATGAAGAAGCATATTGGACGCTTCGCGGTACCCAGCGATGGGTGCTGCGGGGCGATGCTAATACGACATACTTCCAAGCGATCGCGAATGGGCGGCGACGTCGGAACTCCATCCACTGTTTGTGGTATGGTGATTCCTAGCTCGTCCGCCCCTCGGACATCCGGGCGCACGTAGATGGCTTTTACAAAGCCCTATTCTCCCCCACCCTTCGAGGTGGGGCCGCTCAGGCAACCGACATCTGGTCGGGCACCCAGCTTGTGTCTGATGCGGACAATGCCACCTTAGTTGCCCCGTTCTTCGAGGAGGAGGTCCTCGTGGCGATTAAGGTCATGAACGCCTCCTCGGTGCCAGGGCCGGATGGACTGCCAGTGTCCTTTTTTAAAGCATTCTGGCAGACCATCAAACCTGAGGTCATGGCTCTCTTCAACGAGTTTTTCTTGGGGACCATGGATCTTGGGCGCCTGAACTATGGGGTTGTCACTCTTATCCCCAGTTCCTGGCGTGACGGACATTTGCCAGTTCCGACCTATCACTGTGATCAATGTGATATTTTGGATCCTGGCCAAAGGGTACGCCAATAGGGTGACCCTGCTAGCCAACTCAATCACTCACCCCAACCAGTCGGCTTTCATTCAGGGTCGATTTATCCTAGATGGGGTGTTGGTCTTCCATGAGGTCCTTCATGAAGTTCGCTCCAAGCACCAACGGGCGGTCTTCCTGAAGCTCGACTTCCATAAAGCCTATGACACTGTTCACTGGCCCTTCCTTCGGGAAGTATTACTCCGCAAGGGCTTTGATGACCATTGGGTGACCAGAGTTATGCAGCTTGTCTCCTGCGGTCGAACCGCCATTAACATTAATGGTGAGATTGGCCCCTTCTTCCCCACGCTATGTGGGGTTCGCCAAGGCGACCCTTTATCACCATTCCTATTTAACATGGTGGTATACACCCTTGCGGCCATTCTTGACAAGGCCAAATCGGCCGATCACATTCACGGCGTGGTCCCACATCTAGTAGGAGGGGGTGGGGTCTCCCTCCTCCAATATGCCGATGACACCATAATAATGGTTGAGGGCTCTGCGTCCGATATTGCCAACCTGAAGTTTCTCCTCCTATGCTTCCAACATATGTCCAGACTTACCATCAACTTCGATAAGAGCGAAGTGACGATTCTAGGATTCCCCTCGGAAGAGGCCCAGGGCATTGCGGACCGGCTTAATTGCTGCCTGGATTCTTTCCCCACGACTTATCTGGGGATCCCCATTAGTGACTCGCGACTCACCGTAGCGGACCTCTGCCCTTTCGTGACCCGAATGCAACACCGGGTCGAGCCCTGGAAGGGCCGATGGCTCTCGAAGGCGGCGAGGGTAATCCTCATCAACTCCTTGGTGGCTAGCCTCCTCTGGTTCCTCATGAGATTCTATAGCCTCCATGAGATGCTCCACCAGGAGGTGGCCAAATATCAGTCCAGGTTCTTCTGGGCTGGCGAGGGGGACAAGCAAAAATACCATATGGTGAGCTGGCCTGACATTTGCAAACCCAAGGACCAGGGAGGTCTGGGGATCTTGTCTTCCCATCGCATGGACATTGCTCTCCTGACCCGATGGCTATGGCGTATCGCCAACGGGGAGGGCGGCCTCTGGCTCACCATCATCCAGAGTAAGTACCTTCGAGGCCAGCCTCTAGCTTTCTGCTAGCGCTCTGGTGGATCCCAGTTCTGGCAAGCTGTGATTCAGCTCCTTCCCGTGCTCCGTATTGGCACGTCCATCTCTGTGGGTTCCGGGTCCTCGACCCTGTTTTGGTTCGACCGCTGGCTTGGGGATTCCCCTCTGGCCGCCCGCTTCCCGGGCCTATTTGCCATTGTGGCTGACCCCTGGATCTCCGTCGAGAGGGCCCTTATTGATTTAGGGTGTCTCGCCTTCTGGCGCCCCTTTGGCCCCACTAGTAGACAAAGGGCCTATTGTCCCGGTTGGTGAGGGCCTTTAGTCCCGGTTCTGGAACCGGGATTAAAGGATCGTTACTAAAGGCCCTCCACGTGGCCGCTGCCTGGAGGTCCACCTTTAGTCCTGGTTGGTAACACCAACCGGTACTAAAGGAAATTTTATGATTTTTTTTTGAATTTTTTTCTTGATTTTCAAATTTCTAAATTATTTTAACC
>NC_041389.1:139443102-139445584 GCF_002162155.2 Triticum dicoccoides
TTGTGGCTGACCCCTGGATCTCCGTCGAGAGGGCCCTTATTGATTTAGGGTGTCTCGCCTTCTGGCGCCCCTTTGGCCCCACTAGTAGACAAAGGGCCTATTGTCCCGGTTGGTGAGGGCCTTTAGTCCCGGTTCTGGAACCGGGATTAAAGGATCGTTACTAAAGGCCCCCCCCTTTAGTCCCGGTTCTTATACGAACCGGGACTAAAGGCCCTCCACGTGGCCGCTGCCTGGAGGTCCACCTTTAGTCCTGGTTGGTAACACCAACCGGTACTAAAGGAAATTTTATGATTTTTTTTTGAATTTTTTTCTTGATTTTCAAATTTCTAAATTATTTTAACCTCTAATCTCTAATCACCCCTCACCATTGCTCAATTTAACCTCTAATCTCTAATCATCCCTCATCATTCCAAATCATCTAACTTTCCGGACAGTCACCCATCCTCTCACTACTCCAGCCTGAGCACGCTTAACTTCCAGGTTCTATTCTCCCTCGTTTCCAAGTCTGCACTTGTTGTTTTCCTGACAATAGTAAGATGTCAATCCTATTAACCCTCAGGAATTTAGCTTGAGCATGAAGTCACACATTTCACTGTTTGAGCTTGAAACTATTGTTCTAAAAAATAATAATTATTTAGTAACACTAATATTTCTTGAATAAGTAGTTTGACCATAATTTGACCAGATTTGACCAAAATTCAAAATAAAATAAAATAATTATTTAGTAACACTAATATTTCTTGAATAATTATTTAGTAACACTAATACTTCTTGAATAAGTAGTTTGACCATAGTTTGACCAGATTTAACAAAAATAAAAAAACTGAAATTTGAGCATAACTTTTTTCCTTTTAGAATTGAGGATTCTAAAAATTTGCAAACAAGCCACAGGCAGTCAAAATCGGATGCGGATTTTCGTGCTGAACATTTTGAGATATTATACTTTTTTTCTGACATTGTATGCAAAAGTTATAGCCGTTTTACATTTTCCCTACACTTTTTGCAAAACATGTCCAAATTTAAGTTTTTAAATTTCCTAACTAGTAGATGTAGTAACATAACTACATCTAGAAGGATTTTAATTTTTGAAGTTTTTATCATTTTCTTTTGCTTTTTACAAAACTGGAAAGGCGATCCATGGGGGGGGAGGGGTAGAGTTTGAAAATGGGACCTTTAGTGTCGGTTTGAGACACAAACCGAGACTAAAGGGCATTGCACCCTTTAGTCCTGGTTTGTGTCTCAAATCGGGACTAAAGATTAGACCTTTAGTCCCGGTTTGTGATACGAACCGGGACTAAAGGGCATCGCACCCTTTAGTCCCGGTTTGTGTCTCAAAACGGGACTAAAGGGCTCATTTGAACCGGACTAATGCCTTTACCGCACGAACCGGGACCAATGCTCACATTGGTCCCGGTTCATGACTGAACTGGGACTAATGGACTTATCTGGCCCGAACGAAAGCCCTGTTTTCTACTAGTGCCCCCAGGAGGTTGACACGTGGGACGCCCTTCTACACACTACAAAAAAAGACACATCCGTGACATTTTGGGCCGTACGAATTTTTTTTCTGTCATACATATGACACTTCTATGACGATAATTGTGAGAAAACCCGGTATCATCACGAAAGATGGGACTCCACGGGATAATGTGGTGGGCTCCTACTTCTATGACAAAAAATCATGAAAGAAAATGGGCTTTTCGTCCTGGGCGGGCCGGAGACGCAGCTGCATGACATTCTTTGGGCCGTCCATGACGGAAAAAACCGTGGTAGAAGCGAGGGGGAGAAAAATTTCGGGGAGTTGCCGGTTACGGTGGGAGGTCGGGGGCGGAGCGATGCGTGTTTCTCTCATACACGTACGTGTGTGTGCGCGAGGCGTTGGCTCTAACTGAACTCGAGCGAGGCGTTGGGCTCTAACTGAACCTGAGCGATTGCACTGCAGGCTACGCGTTACTGAACCCGAGCGGTCGATCGATCGCTGTTAACTGAACCTGATGGAGCGATTCCTTCGCTACTGCTGCTAACTTAAGCCGATCGATTGGATGAACAATGAGCGTTGCAGGGGGGGTTGGATGAACAGTGAGCGGTGGCGTTGCCTCTGGATGAACAGGACCCCGTGGTGTGGAGGGCTGGATGAACAGTAGACGATGGAGGGTGCTCGTGGAGGGGTGGTTGAACAGGACCCTGTGGTGTGGAGGGCTGGATGAACAGTAGACGGTGGAGGGGTGCCCGTGGAGGGGTGGTTGAACAGTAGCCGGTGGAGTAGCGCACGGTGGAGGCTGGATGAACAGGAGCCCGTGGAGGCTGGAGGAGGTCGACGGTGGAGATGAACAGTATCCCGTGGAGTCCCATTTTGCGATACGCCACACCCCTCCGGATGAACAGGACCCCCGTTTCGACCGTAGGAGGTCCGTTTCCTCCGTTTTGCGGTATGCCACACCCCTCCCGATGAACAGGACCCCCGTTTCAACCGTAGGAGGTC
>NC_041389.1:139445789-139453173 GCF_002162155.2 Triticum dicoccoides
TTTCCTTCGTTTTGCGGTACGCCACACCCCTCCCGATCAATAGGACCCCCGTTTCGACGTAGGAGGTCCGTTTCGTCTGTTTTGTGGTATGCCACACCCCTCCCGATCAACAGGACCCCCGTTTCGACCGTAGCAGGTCCGTTTCCTCCGTTTTGCGGTACGCCACACCCCTCCCGATCAACAGGACCCCGTTCCGAACGTGTCCGGTCGAACACAAGGCCGTTTCCTCCATTCTGTGATACGCCAGGCCTCGTTTACATCGCCTGTTCCATCCAAGCCGGTTGGCTCCCACGCGTTCCATTGCCTCCCGATGAATATGACGCATTCCGTTGCCTCCCCATGAACATGACGCATTCCGTTGCCTCCCCATGAACACGACGACGACTCTGTTTGTCCGTTCCGACCCAGCCATGTACGTATGCGCGAGTAGGCGTTCTAGACCCCTCCCGTATGTACGTACGTGGCCGTATTTTCTTTCTTGCACCCTGGCCGCTGTACGTACGTGTACATGCTACGTGCGCGCCTCTACTACGACACGTACGCGCCTCTACTACGACACGTGCGCGCCTCTACATCGACCAGTATATATGTACGTACACATTCGCGACTAGAATGACAACGCTACATACGCTTCGACCAGGTGGGTCCTGACTGTCAGGCAGTTCCTTGCGTGCGAAAATGTAGCTGGTGGGTCCCAGCAGTCCGAGGGGCGAATCATTTTTTTTGCCCGGACGCACTTCCTTTGCGTGTGAAGATGTAGCTGGTGGGTCCTAGCAGTCAGGGGGGCGAATCGTTTTTTTGCCCAGACGCACTTCCTTGCGTGCGAAGATGTAGCTGGTGGGCCCCAGCAGTCAGGGGGGCAAATCGATTTTTTTTACCCGGACGCACTTCCTTGTGTGCGAAGATGTAGCTGGTGGGTCCCAGCAATCAGGGGGAAACTTTTTTTCGCGAAATACGGTGGCCCGTCCGGTGGGTCCCTGCTGTCAGGTGGAGGAATCATTATTTTCCGCATAATAAGGAGGCACTTCCTTGCTGCGGCCGTGGACCCAGCTGTTAGCCTCTCACATACAGTCCACGTCCGATGGAAGTTGTTCCTTGACCACGTTGACCACGCCGCGCCGAGAGCACCACGGCGGTGGACGACGGCGAAGCCTAGGAAGGGGACGACTCGGAGCCGGGGAAGACGCAGCAGTGGATGCCCACGCGAAGAGGAGTACGAGGGTTCACTGGTTCGGCTGCGGTGTAAGGCTGCTGTCGCCGCAGAATAACATGGGGTGTGGGTGAGTAGAGGGATGGCCTGACCAGCGGTGGGAGTAGTAAGGGGCAGTGAGGTCTCCGCGGCATCACAGCTGGCCACGGGAGGCAGGAGCACGCGACATGACCGGCGCTGGTTTGGGCGGCTGGAGCAAGAAGACCAGAGGTTGAAGAAGCACTACAACCGTTGGATGAACATCGTACGGTAACAGGAGCTAGAATCGTTCATATTGACTAAGTTGACAAAGCCCTCCGTCCCCGTCAACTTGGTAGGCCCACAAGTCAGCTTCCCAGTATGCTGGGTTCCAGCTGGTAGGGGGAGTATTCATTTTTTTGTGCATAATAAGGAGGCACTTCCTTGCGTGCGAAGATAGTTGGTGGGTCCGACAAGTCAGCGGGGGCACTTTCAATTTCATTAAGGAAAACTAACTAAATAAATGGAAAATGAAAATTAATAGATGTTTTTTTGCGAAATACAGAGGCCCTTCTGGTGGGTCCCAAATGTCAGGTGGAGGAATCATTATTTTGTGCGTAATAAGGAGGCATTTCCTTGTGTGCAGCCGTGGACCCAACTGTCAGCCTCTCCACGCACAGTGTACTTCCGATGGTGTCATTTGTTGACCATGTTGACCACACCGCGCCGAGCGCATCCAAGGTGGTGGACGACGGCGAGGCCCCGGACAGCAATGAGCCGGAGATGGGAAGACGCGGGAGTAGAGTCGCAGACGGAGAGGTGTACGAGGGTTAATTGGTTCTAGTGCGGTGTGGTTCGGCAGTTGATGAAGAAGAACAGGAGGTGTGGAGGGGTGGAGGGATGGCCTGGCCAACGGTGGAGTAGTGCTTCTTAGTGAAGCGTGCTAAGCTGAGCTACTAGCAGCAGGAGGCGGGAGGTGGTCCCAGCGACGCTGGAGGAAGAAGACGAGAGATTGAAGATGGATGTCGGTCGTTGGATGTAAATCCAATGGCTAACATGTCAGAATCATTTGTTAACTAAATTGACAACGACTTGCGTTGGCTTCAACCTATTGGCCCACATTTCAGCCTCAAAAAATGTGGCACGTATTCAACCCATTTTTTCAGAATTTACAGTCTTTTTTTTGCGCGGTAGAATTTACAGTCAATTTGATCTTTTTTTTGAATTATAGCCATTAGCTGGGCTGGGTGAACAATTAATGTAGCATCCATGCGACCCATTTATTTTATTTCCTAAAAAATTACAGGACATTTACACTTTATCTAGATATACGATTTTGTTGGGCTGATTCTAATTATAATGTTGGGTTGGGCCAGCAATGTTATCAAAAAATAAAAAAGGGCTGAGCATTTTGTTATAAATATATTTAAATAATAAGTGATATTATTACATTCGTCCTTAAATCTTACCAAGCTTTTGTACACAATCACTAGGATTTTCGTGCCAAAACAATCCAGGATTTTATTTGTTAAGAAATTATTTTTATAAGTTAATAAGATGTGGGATATTGTTTTCTTACATATGTAAGTATCTGTTAAATATATGATGACAATAAAAATAATATATAATAACATATAAAATAATTTAAATATAAATAATATAGTTAGAAGCGAAACATAAGTTGTACCTAGCGTTCCTATTCTTATATAGAAAAATAGAACAGACCTCTGCGTTTCTTCAAAAAAATACATAAATTGGGCTGCCAAAAATAAAACCTCGGATGGGAGGTCCATAGGCCGGTCGATACATGACGGCCCTAAGAAAATACAAACAGGCCCTCCCATCCGAGGTCGTGGGCTGTGCATGTTAAAAATGAAAACCTAGACGGGGCAGCCCAAAACCACGTCCAACACTTGCCAAAACTTTGTCCCTCGTTTTCTCTGTGTTTCGCACACTCGACATTGTGTGGGCATTTTGACAGTGCATCATATGAAGATGTGCTATGCATGAATGTTGATCAGCATGATGTTAACTGGCTGGTAGTTCCATTTTCAACCATGAATAAAACTTCCAACATGATGTTAACCCTGTTTGAAAAGGTCATGTTAATATAAATGCCCTGCCTCCGAAAGTTGCAGTTTCTTATCTGAAACTGAAACTTGCAGTTTCTTCTCGTCTGCACTTTTATACTCCTATGAAACTACATTTTTTGAAGTGCTAAAAATAGATCTTTAGAATTCATAAAATTCTTCATATGCTCAATACTGCAAATCTGAAATTCAAAAGACATTCATATCTGAAAGTACTCTCAAAATACACAACACAAAACACAATTCACAACCTGCAAATACTGACAACCCTAAGCTCCTCCTGACAATTCACAACCTGCCCAACTATTGGGCTGGGGGGGGCAGCCCCCTCCTATTCGTTGATGGTACCCTGTAGATGCTCGATCCTTCAATCTCTGGTGGATGCTCCATCGGGGATCGATACTCCCACCACCTCTCCCTCACATCGGATTCGGTGAATATGTTTGCTCCATGGCCCAGAGGAGCAGCTCTATGTACTCCGGCGTGACTCCCTCCGGGAGTATCGCCGCCTTTTCGCTTTGTTGCAGATATTTGGCCATGGATGTCGCCGTCGCCGCTAGTTGGTCCTTGTTGTCAAACCAAGACTGTATCTCCAACATCCTAGCTAGCTTCACAGGGTCGCCGTCTGCGATCCTCACGTATCGGTTGTACTCCTCCATCGATCTACTTCTCCACAGCACCTTCACTCGCCGGCGGTGGTTTTTGAATGGAAGAGGAGAGGAGCAGCGCTGGTTTTGGATTAGAACGGGAGAGGAGCGATGCTGGTTTTGGACTGGAACAGGAGAGGAGGGGCGGTGGTTTTGAAATGGAAGAGGAGAGGAGCGGCGCTGGATTTAGATTGGAATAGGAGAGGAGCGGCGGTGGTTTAAGAGGAGAAGAGCGAAAGAGCGACGCTGGTCTTGGAAGTATTTTTTTGTTGTTTTGCGAATTTTGGGTCAAAGTTTCACCACGTACTGTATGTGACAAGCAAAATGTGAATGCATGTCACCAAAAATTGTATCGTTTGGTTCGTATCTGAATGTACTTTCAAATTATATTATTTTTGCAACGTATAACATATATTTTATGTGCAAAAATCATGGTCAATTTTGACCCAGAATAAAAGGGAGACTAGTTAATGTGGGATCGCTTTCTTAATTGAAAGGTAAATTGATTTTGATTTTGATCCAGTCACAGCGCGCCGGCCCTCTTGCGCAATCCTAAATCGCTGCCACACGCTCCTCTCCCTCTTCTCCATTGCAAAACCACCTCCTCTCCTCTCCTCTCCATCATCTCCATTCCAAAACCACAATCTCGCCTCTTCCTCTTCTGATCTTCTCCATTGCAAAACCACCTCCTCTCCTCTCCATCATCTCCATTCCAAAACCACCTCCTCTCCTCTCCATCATCTCCATTCCAAAACCACCGTCTCGCCTCACCCTCTTCTGATCTTCTCTCCATTGCAAAACGACCTCCTCTCCTCTCCATCATCTCCATTGCAAAACCACCTCCTATCCTCTCCCTCTTCTCTATTGCAAGACCACCGTCTCTCCTCCCATCTTCCAAAGCTAGCACCAGACCGCTCAGAACGACATCTATGGAGAGGATGCAGCAGTGAATCAGGCAGATCGCCGACGGCGACCAGGCAAAGTTAGCCAGGTTGAAGGAGATCCTTAGTTGGTTTGACAATGAGTGGGAGATTTCAAGGACGGTGCGGGCCATGTGGCAATGTATGCGAAAGAGCGAGACGACGGCGATGAGGGCGGCGATGTACATGTACTCCTCGGTGGCAGTCACGCCGCAGTCCTCCGAGTTCATCGAGTATCTCCTATGGGCGATGGAGCAGACAGATTCGCTCAAGGCGACAGTCAGGCGGAGGTGGTGGGTGTACAGGTCGAAGGTCGAGCACTCAGAGGATAACGAATCGATCGAGTATGATGTGCTGTTCGTGAGGGTGCAGAGCCAGCCGGAGCCACAGGAGTATTCGTTCTCCCACCGCAGGAGGCCGGATGGCGCGACGTCACTTCCCCGCCGTTCTCCACGGTTCCCTCGATGCTCTCCTCGTTTCAACGGCAGCGGTAGGGTTTAACGTAAGCTTCGCACTAACCTAATCTTCCACCTGCTCATGCTTACAATCAGTATGACAGCTAATGAAAATCATGCTTACAATCAGTCTCCGAGTACTACGCCAATCACCCTAAAATAGCTCTGGACCTTTGGGTCAAAGTTGTGACACCATGTACAAATAAAGAAAAATAGATTGTTGCTTCTTTCAGAAAAGAGTACTCCCTAGAAAACTGCCAATATAAGCTACTAGTATTTGGTTAGAGGATTTGCTACCGAGAAAGATCCGTCCACAGAGAGCGCCACACATCCCACTGGTTGTGGTGGATGCCAATGCGTGCATGCAGCATGGTTGGTGTCGGTAATTTTTACTTGGCACACCTCGCACTTTGCATATATGCCGGTTCCGTACGTACATTTGTGCAGTTCCACCAAAATGCAGCTGAATAACCCTGTTTGCATAGATAATGAAAAAGCGTGATTACATTATAGTGGCACTAGTTGATGAAACACACAAAATAAATAGAAGAAAATATTGCAATAGTATCATAGTATGACATGCTGCAAGGGCGAGATGGGCCCTGCGATGCCTCATACGGTACGCCTCATACTGGACATCGTCCCAAGTCTCCCAGATACACCTTCTGCCAGTGATGAACATCAGTGTGCAGCAGTAGTACAAGGAGGCGCCTTGAGACATTCAAATCTCTATTTTTGTACATATCAACTAAAATTAAGCACCCCAGTTTGCAGAAACGCTTAAACATTAACAATGGGACTAGTTGATGAAACATACTTTAACAAAGAGAAGCACTTTCTTTATCTACATCGGAAATGAAATGATAGAGATGACACTCGCTCTATTTTATCTATATTATTACTTCATTTTATCAGTGACACTAGGGTCGAGCAGGTGGCAAACGAGGTGTACTGTGCGTCGCAAGGATGGAGACCGGGGGTGCTTAGACTGGGATGCTGAAGCTGGCTCTTTCAGTCACCAACATGGATGATTCAATTCATGGGCCCTTTAGGTGCAGTTCACCTAAAATGAAGCAATGTCCCGTGAGCTAGCAGCTTCTTCTTCAATTTTTTTTAAGAAAAGGGCTCCAGCCCTGGTTCCATTTCCATCAGAAAACGAAACCCACAGAGCTTCTTCTTCATTAGTTGCAATAAAATTGAGCAACATCAAGGTTGGTTGTGAAGCTCCTGGAATGCTCACCTATAATTTGGATATCATTTGTGCAGTTCAACTAAGATCAAGCGTGAAATGTATATCTCTGTTTGCACAAAAAAGGTGGAAAGGAGGGTGACTAACAAGTGATGAAACATGCATCAAATGAAAAGAAGCATGTTCCTTATCTGAATGGCAATCCTACAAGGACAGTAGCAATTTCTAAAGCAGTGGCATTGCTAGATATTAGTGTGGGCATTAGGATTAACTATGATAACCGTTAAATACGACATTACTTTGGGCACGGGAGAGTAGGCGGACTAGGACAGTTGCATTTCTAATGAAAAGAACCAACTTATCTTAATGGGAAATTTTAGCAGGACATGTAAAGAAGTGCCATTGATTCATATTACTAGAGACATTACATTGAAAACAACATTGGTTTAACGTGTCCTTACTTTTAACAGTGCGACTGCTACATTTTACTAGTGGCATTACATAAGAGTGGCTCGGGGCAACAAACATCAGAACAGGATATCTGGGTTGGTCCCATTTTTGTTCGGTATAGCCACCTTATACTGTGTGAGGCTAGCAAATCTAGTGCTGGACTTACTCTGTTGACTTGTCCCCCAGTCCCCACTTTCTTTCCTTTTTCAACCAATAGATCGGGTTTATATTGAGTTTGTACTGCGTTTCCCTTTATTTCCCTATTAGACCTAGAGACCAGTTGGATAGCCAGTCTCTACTACTTTTCGCCCCCATTATTTCCTCTTTCGACCAAGTCCTAGATTCAGGTAACAAATCCTCCCCCACCCCCACCCCCTTTCTTCCTTGTTTGAACCAAGTAGTACTAGATTCGAGTGCATGAACTAGTTTTACCTCTTAAACGTAAAAAATTAGGTGGTTTTCGAA
>NC_041389.1:139453678-139467805 GCF_002162155.2 Triticum dicoccoides
TGCTTGGGAGAGAACGGCAAGGCAGGCTGATCGGGACACACCCAGCTGTGGGTAAGAGCCGTCGCCGAGGACGACCGCGTGAACGTTGCACCTTCTCACCTTCCCCGGTGGAGAGGATCCGGCTTGATCTGTGACCAGCGGTGAGCAGAGAGAGAGAGAGAGAGAGAGAGAGAGAGAGAGAGAGAGAGAGAGAGAGAGAGAGAGAGAGAGGCCACTGCTATCGTGTTTAGATCTGGAGAGGCCGAGACAGTGTGAAGAGAGCAACACTAGCAAGCAAGCGCGGAGGCTCGTGCCTATATAGTGGAGTAGTACTTAGTTTTCTGTTGTCTACCGGAGCCGGCTTGACCTCGTCAATGACTATCGAGAAGTCTTCATGCACGTGGCCCGGAGGCGCAGTTGCCGTCATTTTGATCTGAAGCGCCGGATTATAACATATAACACGAAAAAAATGCCACATGACAAGAAATCATAACCTCACTGCCCAAAGGAGACAACATGAATCCCGACAGACAAACTAGATGAGGAACAAAGCTCAAATTAAAGATAAACTCGTAGAAAAGGGGTCCGTCGATAGATGCCCTAATTAACATAGTCGGCTTGACCTAGATGGCAGCCGAGTAGTCACTGTTCGTGCATGTGCCCCCAATGACTATCCCAACTCAGTTGTCGCTGTTTAACCCTCGCAGTGATCCGAAGCACATGACACATAATTTTGCGAGATGACAAGAAACCTTTTTTAGATTTCTCACCACAACTACAGCCATGTACAACATAGCCTGCACGATATGTAGACAATAGCCAATCTAGGAGTGTCCGCTGGAGTCTGGTCACATGCATGGACGAACTGATCTTCCGTATCTTGCAGGGATCGTCCAGGCACCAACGTAGTACAACACTTCTCTAGTACTATCGCTCGTCTCCCTCTTCTATTAAGTCACCCGACTTGCGGGGCCGGGGAGTGTGCCTATGGTCGGTTCTTAATTGCCGTCCCACATATGTGTGCGAACGCAATATGACGCGCGTTCCATTTGGAGAGCAGCGTGCCAGACCGACTGACCGTCTGGGGTGCGACGCGAACGCAACGGGCATGATGTATACTCCGTATATGTGTACCGCCGTTTTCTAGACGCTTTGCTCCATGGCGCGGGCGCAATCCATGGATACAAAATTAGTATACTGTATACTATTTAAAAGTCAAGGGCGGGGCTTTTCCTGCCCGGTAGGCGGCGGGACAGTTCCGACTAGTCGGTTTGACAAAGACGCGAGAAGACGAAGGAGTAGGCTGCTGCAAACGTAGGGCTGTGTGATTTGACAGCGAGTTACTGCTGGACAGGTGGGGCCCCATGATTTGACTTGCCATTATCATTTTAACTGCGGCGCTACGACCGGCGTGAGTCTCCCGATTCCTGACCACCTCCATACAGGTGCCTCTCCCAATGCTCCACCATGTAGTAGTAGAGGCTGGCTCTTGCATGAGAGCCCACTTCTCCACTTTTTCCTTGCCTCTCTTTCCTCCACATATGCAAAAATGCCATGTAAAGCGCACTATTGTACTTACTTGCTCCTACAGGTGCTTAAGCTTGCCACATAGGCATAAAGTCTGATGTGGCAAGTTAATCAAGAAGAGAGAGACTAGTTTGGTGACCCAAGGAAGAAATGGTGCTAAGCGCGTGTACCTAGGTGAAAAGACAATTTTGAGTGTATAGCTAATTAAATGAAGCAAACTTAGCAACAACATTTCATTGGAAGAGGTCACTCCTTGGCAAATGCAATAAATACTAGTACTCCCTGTGTCCCATTATATAAGAACGTCTTTGACATTACACTAGCTAGTGTCAAAAACGTTCTTATATTATGGGGCGGAGGGAGTACGAAGAAAGAGATAGAGAGGAGTAAAAAAATACACGTATAGCCAACCTTGTTGTAGTATGAGTGACTAAGAGGGTGCTTGGATACGTTTTAGTCCCATGACTAAAAGTAGTGGTACGAAGACTTGCTAGCCTCACCCATTCTTGGATCCAAGTACTAAAGAGACTATAATCAAGTTAATAAGCATTTATTATCCTTCAAACCCTCCAATCTAGAACTCGCCTGTGTTAAAGGAGAGGAGTTAAATGAGGAGAGAGAGAGGACTACTCCACATTTTAGTAGGGGTACCCCTGACTAAAAAAAATTAGTCTCAAGACTAGTTTTAGCCCCTCTTTAGTCAAGGGGGCTTGGAACTTTAGCCTCTTAAAGAGATTAATTTTAGTCAGACTAAAATAAGTCCCTTGGATCCAAGCACCCTCTAAGTGATGACTATGTATGACATGCCAACATCAGATAGCCTAACGCACTGTGTTAAATCTCCAAGGGCGCGACCACGCGAGCAACGCGACGGTCGTGGTAGGCGCGACCATGATACAAGCTGCTGGCAGCCCTTGGATCTGAGATCAAATGGTCGCATGCTAAGTTGCTAAAAATTTGCAGAATAACCCTCCAGGATAGGATATTCACCCATAGGTCTAGAATCACGCCATGCAACCGTTCGATCTCAGATCTAAGGGCTCTCGGAAGCCCGTATCATGGGAGACTGGAAAGCCACTACCCTGCCGTTTGCACGCTGGCAGTTCGCTCCTACTCGTCCCCGCACGTCCTTTAGTACTACGGCGGTTCGCTCCTAATCGTCCCGTCCATTCACATTACGGCAGTTCCACTAATTCTAATCCTCCTCCCAAATCCATGGCGTCCCAAATCTCCCCGATCGGCGGTGAGTACAAGGTTAGAACCATCACCGGCGATGAGTTCGACGTCATCTACACCCGTACTTCCGCGACGGTGAAAGGATGCCTTTCTCGCTTCATACGCATGTTCAAAAACTCACATGATGAGTGGGTCGCTGGGCTAGATGTTGAGTCACCACAGTCATGGGACGAGAGAAGGATCTAAAGGACGAAGAGAGGAAGAAGCCCGTCGTGATCCAGGTTTGCGTACATAACGTTTGCTTGGTCTACCACATATGCCATGCCGACGTTGAGTGCTAGGATTTTAAGAACTTCCTCGAGGACAAAACAGTCAAATTCGCTACTATAGACTTTAAGAACGACAAAGAAGTCCTGCGTTGGATAAGCCTCATTGTAGGCAACCCCTTCGACCTCCAGAAGAATCGGCTAGTGCCCTCTCATCAGCCCTCAATGCTGACCCTGGCAGGAGCCATGGTTCATCCTTCGTACCGCAAACGGGAGAAACCTCATTACACATTTCATCGTCATGCATGGCAGCGGAATGTACTAGATATAGACCACATCCACTACGCTGCAATGGATGGCTACCTTTGTTTCAATATCTACAAGGGTTGGATGAAGAGCAAAAGCCAAGTTGGCGGTTCAAGCAAAGAAGTATCGGCCAAGAGGAATAGGGACAAGGACGAAGTCGAGGACGTGGACAAGGACTCCGAGTAAGGTGGCAGTGTCGTCATGGCGGTTCTAAACTTCTAATGCAGTGTCTACCGGATTAGTTGCATAGTTTAATTTCAGGTGTGCTTAGTTTAATTTGAGGGGTGTGTTGTGCTGAGCCCCTAGCATAACTATGTTATATTTCTTCTCGTTACTTTAACTCTTCAGTATGTACATACTAGTACTAGTATTTCTTTAATAGAATTTAGCACCCCAATTAAGCACGTACTAGCTTTTTTAATAGTACTATATGAATAATTTGGTGACGAGCGCTCTCTATATGTACCACCTTTTTTAAAAATTTCAATTTTTGCCCCATGGCGCAATCCATCGATAGTGGAGTACTACTGTACAAAAGTATACATTTTTTAAAAGGCTAGCGCACTGTTCATCACATATATATATATATACATATATATATATATAGCCAGTTAAATTCTCAACCTAGAACGACGTGCATGCCATGTAGTAAACCGATCCGGAGGAAGTATAGTAAAAATGAGGTGATTTTACCGAGCGATCGGTGGGGGAGCATGGCCTGTCATGCGGTCCCACGTGTCATGATGTACCAAGGCGATGCGCGTGTCTCTCTTGAGGCAGAAGCAATACTAGTACGTGGTTTGAGATGATGTCAAACGGAAGTGTGAAATAATGGTTGCTTCGTCCGTCTGGGAAGGTGCGGCATTGTGATTTGACGTCTCATTGCTCATTACTAATACTGGGCCGGTACGAGTGGGGTGCGTCCCCCCTGCTATTCTGCACTGTTATTTGGTGTTTGACACGTCGACCCGGTTGCTATATGTCCCACATGTCGGCGACAGGAAGTACAGAATTCATGAAAGGGAGCGTCGACGGAGGAGTATACTATAGAATTCATGAAAGGGAGGGACTTAGTTTTGGAAAAATCTGTTTTCATGGAGTACGTACCCACTAGGGTTTATAGGGCTCATCTAAAAAACATTCGTTTTTCCGTTTGATAAGTCTCAATTCTACTATACTAGTAGTAGTACCATTACATGTTGGATTTCGAGGTGCGTTAGATCACCCGACGCAAGCAGTGTCAAGAGGAAACTAACCAATGCATGTACAAGTTCATGGAAATTTAGTGGTCATTCATGCATTCATTCTAATTAATGCCTCGGTAAACATAACTTCTTGAGAAAAACGAGCGTACTGTGCAAACTACAAAATTAATTCGACCACTCACCGTCTACCTTGGTTGGAGAGATTTTGAAATTGAGCCATAAACTAGAAAGGCTCGATTACTATTTGTGGCCTTGTATAGATGCAAAATGTATTTTTTTATAGTGGCCTTGTATAAGTAAATGGAGGGAGTACTAACCAAAGTACGTACGTAGTAGGGATGAGGAGTAAACGGAGGGAGTAGTAAAATTTTCTCCTAAGTGATGACTAACTTTATAGCTAACCTTGTTGTAGTATGAGTGACTAAGTGATGACTATGTATGACATGCCAACATCAGATAGCCTAACGCACCATATTAAATCTCCAAGGGCGCGATCGTGCGTGCGACGCGACGGTCGTGGTAGGTGCGAACATGATATGGGGTGCTGGCAGCCCTTGGATCTGAGATCAAACGGTCGCATGCTAAGTTGCTGAAAATTTGCAGAATAACCCTCCCGCGGCAACCGGCAAATTTCCTCCCGCAGGCCGGAGTAGGTTTCTTGGTTTGCATGCGGGCTTAATGGAGGCGAGGAGGCGTGTTCAGCCGGACGTGCAGTGGACTGTGCAGTACTATTCGATTTGACAACTACAACTAGTATATTATAAAAAACAAAGAAGAGTAGTAGAGATAGAGATAAGAATAGAGACTAGGGAGGAGCACCGTCTACTGCTTCATGGGCTACTCCTGCGCTCCATTCGGCGGCCACAACATCCCCTACAGCCACTCCCTCCTGCGCTCCATTCGGCGGGCGCTGTTGACATTTGGGGAGCGCACTCTCGCGACTGCTAGCAGCCACGACTTCACCGACGACGACTTCTTCCCCGACCTTGGCAACCTCTTCCTCAATGACATGGGCAACAACCTCAACGCCAATGGTGCTGCTCCCGTTGCACCGTATGTGTTTCTGTCCTTCCTGTTCGAAATCATGGTAGAATTCATGTTTCTAGTCTGTGTCCTAGACTCGATCTGTTCATCTACTATGCTAGTCCGCATGATTAGTTTAATCTCTGTTATAGCCGTCATGATTTATTTTGTAGTAAATCTTGTAGTAACTTGCTCATATATTCAACTGGTGGAACGTCCCCTACAGCCACTCCCGTTTCATGGACGGCCTGGTCGATGCCTCCAAGGAGCACTTCGTCTATTGCTATGAGTGCCCGGTGCCGTTTTGGTGCTCGCCGGCGGACATCGTGCATCACCTGACGCAGGCGTGCGGCGATCACTACTGGCCCTTGGCGAAGAACATCAAGTACGAGACGTGCTACCCGTTCACCGTGTCGGAGTCGCTGGAGGATCAACGCCGCCTGCTAGTCTCGGAGGAGGACGACAGTGTCTTCCTCTTGATCGTGGCCACCGGCGAGGCCCGTGCAGGCCGCCGCCACATCTCTATAGTGTGCATCAGGGGCGATGCTGCTAACGCTGACACTGACATGAGGCCGATGTATGGGTGCGTGCTCACTATTACTACCCCTCGGAGGTCCGTGGGCGGCGACACTGGCTACGTCAAGCTGACTTGGACTCTGCCGAGCTGGGACCTTCCCGCCGATGTGGACATGGAAGACGCATGGTATTATTTAACCCCCAACAATGTGCGTGGGGACTCCAAGGAGGTTCACCTGGACATATGCATTACTAAGTTAAATGTTGATCATTAGTCTTCGCTCAATGTAATCCGCTGTCTAAGCATGTGGAGACTTCCATGCATGATCTTGCTCTATTGGAGTATCGCGCATGAATAAAAGTGTATCCATTTATGGTTTAGTCTAGAATCTTCCATGTATGAATTTTTACTACAGTACCGGTGAAAGACTTATGATGAACCATTTCCTGCAAAGCACAATAAGAGTTATTTCTTCACAACTTTTGGATGCAGGTTGAACAGTTGAACACTTTTGTTTGCAAAAGATACTTTTTTATCTATTTCACCCGGATGTTTCTGAGCTCTAGAGATGAAATAATATCCAAAGAAACCTATCGACACCTGTTACACATGAGATGACCCCCACATCCTTTGTCAAAATAAACAACACCCCGATCAATGCATTTCACTCTTCCGTGCAACGGACGGGCACCTTACTTGCTCCTACAGGTGCTTAAGCTTGCCACATAGGCATAAAGTCTGATGTGGCAAGTTAATCAAGAAGAGAGAGACTAGTTTGGTGACCCAAGGAAGAAACGGTGCTAAGCGCGTGTACCTACGTGAAAAGACAATTTTGAGTCTATAGCTAATTAAATGAAGCAAACTTAGCAACACCATTTCATTGGAAGAGGTCACTCCTTGACAAATGTAATAAATACTAGTACTCCCCATGTCCCATAATATAAGAACGTTTTTGGCACTACACTAGTGTCAAAAATGTTCTTATATTATGGGACGGAGGGAGTACGAAGAAAGAGATAGAGAGGAGTAAAAAAAACACTTATAGCCAACCTTATAGCCAACCTTGTTGTAGTATGAGTGACTAAGTGATGACTATGTATGACATGCCAACATTAGATAGCCTAACGCACCGTGTTAAATCTCCAAGGGCGCGACCGCGCGAGCGACGCAACGGTCGTGGTAGGCACGACCATGATACGGGCTACTGGTAGCCCTTGGATCTGAGATCAAACGGTCGCATGCTAAGTTGCTGAAAATTTGCAGAATAACCCTCCAGGATAGGATATTCACCCATAGGTCTAGAATCACGCCATGCAACCGTTCGATCTCCGATCCAAGGGCTCTCGGAAGCCCATATCATGGGAGAATGGAAAGCCACTACCCTGCCGTTCGCACGTTGGCAGTTCGCTCCTACTCGTCCCCGCACGTCCTTTAATAGTATGGCTGTTCGCTCCTAGTCATCCCGTCCATTCACATTACGGCAGTTCCACTAATCCTAACCCTCCTCACAAATCCATGGCGTCCCAAATCTCCCCAATCGGTGGTGAGTACAAGGTTAGAACCATCACCGGCGATGAGTTCGACGTCATCTACACCCGTTCTTCCGCGACGGTGAAAGGATGCCTTTCTCGCTTCAGACGCATGTTCGAAGACTCAGATGATGAGTGGGTCGCCGGGCTAGATGTTGAGCACACCACAGTCGTGGGACGAGAGAAGGATCTAAAGGACGAAGAGAGGAAGAAGCCCGCCGTGATCCAGGTTTGCGTGCATGACTTATGCTTGGTCTACCACATATGCCATGCCGATGTTGAGTGCCAAGATTTTAAGGACTTCCTCAAGAGCAATGTAGTCAAATTCGTTACTGTAGACTTTGGTAACGACAAATAAGTACTGCGTCGAATAGTCCTCGTTGTAGGCAACATCTTCAACCTCCAAAAGAATCAGCTGGTGTCCTCTCGTCAGCCTTCAATGCTGACCCTGGCAGGAGCCATGGTTCATCCTTCGTACGGTAAACTGGAGAAACCTCCATACATGTTTCATCGTCATGCATGGCAGCGGAATGTACTAGATATAGACCACATCCAGTACGCTGCAATGGATGGTTACCTTTGTTTCAATATCTACAAGGGTTGAATGAAGAGCAACAACCAAGTTGGCGGTTCAAGCAAAGAAGTATCGGCCAAGAGGAAGAGGGACAAGGACGAAGTCGAGGACGTGGACGAGGACTCCGAGTAAGGCGGCAGTGTCGTTGCTCATGGTGGTTCTAATGCAGTGTCTACCGAAATAGTTGCAAAGTTTAATTTCAGGTGTGCTTAATTTAATTTGAGGGGTTTGTTGTGCTGAGCCCCCAGCAGAACTATGTTATGTTTCTTCTTGTTACTTTAACTCTTCAGTAAGTACATACTAGTATTTCTTACATTTCATCTTTTAGTTGGTATAGTACTACCACTCGTTTATTCACATTATATACGTACAATATATATGGCCAACATCATATAGCCAGCAGTTTAGTTGTCAAAGAATTTCAGGGTGCTTAGTTTTGTCAAAGAATTCCAGGGTGCTTAGTTTTATTTGAGGGGTGGGTTGTGCTGGACACCATTATTGTGACTAGCCTTTTTAATAGTACTATATGCATAATTTGGCGACGAGCGCTCTCTATATGTACCACCTTTTTTTTAATTTCAAGTTTTGCTCCATGGCGCAATCCATTGATACTACTGCTGTACAAAAGTATACATTTTTTAAAAGGCTAGAGGGCGGGGCAGTTTAGCTTGGTCGGTTTCACGAGAGGTGAGGGCCTTTGTGATTTGACGGCTCATTACTGCTGGAAGGCGGGGCCTTGTGATTTGACTGCTCGTATAAATGCGCCGACGACCTGATCGAGGAGGAGCAAAGAACTGTGCGGTATACTCAAGTTTTCCACTGGAGTAGTACTGCGACGGAGGAGCACGAAACACGGCAGCCCAGTGCCATATGGCGATAAAAAATGATCTAATTTGCTAGTCATCTCATTGTTAGCATTGTTCTATTCATTCCCTCAAAAAACAAAAACCATTGTTCTATTCATGCCTCGCAAAGAACGTGACACGTGCGGTGAAACACCCGAAGCAAAAGATGAAACACAACAGCAAAAGAAGAAGGAAGATTATCACCCCAAATGATCTAATTCGTCGCAGAGTCGTAACTGCTTCTTCATCGCCTCCACGACCTCCATCTCCTTGTGCGTCTCCTCCGCCATCTTCTTCATTCTGTCCATGACGCGGGATTTCTCGACACGAGCCTTCATCATGTGTTCCACGGCCGCATTACGTACCTTGACAGCAGCCGGTGCTCGATGTGGAGCTTCGCGAACTCCTCCTTCCGTTCCATGACGAGGGCCTGCAGCATCTTCATCGAGGAACTACTATTCTCATGCAGCTTCTTCCAGCCGGCGTTCTTCTCCTTCAACAGGTCGATCTCGTGGCAGAGCTTCGCCTTGTCCTCCTGAAGTCGCAGGATTTCGCCGGTCGTCTTCTTCTCTGAGGCAATGCTCTTCTTCAGCAGCATCAGCAAGCTGACGGTCAACTCCCCCTGCTGATTGAGCTCAGCGGGCATGTCGTCGAGGCTCTCCTTCAGCAACTCCGTCAAGCCTTGGATGAACTCCTTCTACTTATTGAGGTGCTTATTGAGCTGATCGGGCATGCCGTCGAGGGATAACGACTCCAGCTCCGCCGGCTCGGCATGTTCGCCTCTGCGGCTAGGGCGCTCCTGGGAGCCATCACCTGCCCGTGAGAGATCTTTCGAGGTCTCTGCGTGGCAGCGAGCCCTCTCTTTTTTTTCTGCAGCCTTGGTTGCCGCTCCCTTGTTATGAGTAGTTCTCGACCTAGAGCTCTGCTCACCGGCCATGGCAACGACGGACGAAGAAGAAGCACTTATGAGGAGGAAAGGTAGAGTAATTTTCGGTTAGGTAGTTCCCCTTTTTATAACCTAAGTACTAGCACTAGTAGTACTAATACCTACATAGTGGGAACACGTTCAGGTTTGGTACGTACTAGTAGGTGTGAGCAGGCTTTTGAATATGATGGGAACAAGGTAAAGATTAATTGATGGTTTTGGTTTCGAGGCCCGAAACGGCTCCCGATGAGTTTAGCGGAACATAAATTTCAAGTACTACTACGCTGCTCAAATGCATAAATATTATGTTACTATCAAAAATTGGCACAAAATACGAAGGAGACCAATGGAAGTACTACTAGCAACCCACAATTTAACTACTCGCATGCGTGTAGTGGAGTAATAATGTCTTTCTTCCGCCCTCACATCCACTCAATTTGCAAGCACTTTATTAATTGACCATCAATGAAGTGAACGACTTTACACGCATCAAATTATCACATGGGGTGGATCTTGGTACAAAATTGCGTCCGCCCGTGTACCCGCATGTGCGTGCGAGGGAATGAGTGCGTGTGTGGCGTGCGTGCACATCTTCGCTTCTTGCATGTACCGCCAGTATGGCTCAGGGAGGACGAGTACATTCTTCTAGAACCAGCAGCACGTCACTGTGATCAATCCACGCAAGGAGTTCGCGACAACGCCTCCACATGTGCCACGTGGCTTCATGAACTATAAGAGAGACACAGTGTAGCGTGCCATTGGTATTCTAATTTACGTGTTTTGCACATACTCGAAGTACTAGTAATGTACACGTGCATTGCACGCATTAGATTTTGCAACCAAATTATGAATAAATACCACACTATAGCATGTAAGCTCCGAGTCATATATGCGTGATGTAGCCCTTCGTTTAATTCTTATAGTTCACCTCATTCAAAATCAAATTAATTTTTATAAAAAAGCTAAGAACGCATGAATAGGAAAAACATGGGATTATACTGGAATGTCGTCTTGAATCCTACAGGATTGTACGAGTGTTTGATTGTGCATAGAAAAACGCAGAATTGTTTCAAAGAGGTTTGAGTGGATGGGATGTTTCCTATGAAATCTAGTGCGAATGAATCATATGGAAAAATTCCTATGGTTTACAATCCTACGAATCAAACAACCAAGATAGGAAAAATTCCTAATGATTAGAATCCTCCAAAATTCCTTTGAGAATCCTTTGAATCAAAGAAGCCCTTAATCTATTTTATGATTCATGGAATTGTGCATTGTGAAGCATAAAGTAAAAACAAATAATGGCAATTCAACTAGAAAAAAAGTTTGGGCAGTTATGATACGGAAGATTCTAGAACAAAAGAGAACCACTGTTGTTTTGAGGTTTGTGCATTACGCTTAAGTTCAACCATGGAGTCTGCTAGATTGTACATGTGGCAATCCGGTGGGGGGCTAGAAGATGGTGCGAGGGGCCGAGTGGAGGGAGACTATGAAGGAATGCACAAGTGCGAGATCGATATTTAGAGAGAGGGGGCGAACATGTGCGCTGTTGCACGCAGTGGCGGAGCCATGAAAAATAAATGAGCTAGGGGGCCAAGCATTGCTAATCCTTTACGAGGAGGGTCAATTCATGAAATTAAACCTTTTTTAGCAGCAATTGTCTAGTGATCACATTCATATTAGCCTCGATATATAGTGATGTTAGGGGGGGCAGGGCCCTTACTGCCCCCTGTCTTCACCATTGTGCACGCGTCTGAGAGATGAAGCGGAAGGCATGGATGATGAGAGGGGGACGTTGGATATATAATTAATGTGGGTGTATTAGCTATTTATGTTAATCCTATATAGAGAGGTATAGATAGATCGATGTGGACGTGGGAAAGAGGGTGAGACCTCACTGGCTATATCGATTGATCAGTTTATGTGGAGAACTATGAAAGACCTAGCTATATACACACATACATAGATGAACATCGATCGTTGCGCATGCACGCGTGAGAGATAAAGAATGCCCGATATGATGAAGAGGGGGATGTGTGTGGGTGTGTGCCTTCATGGGAGACCGACCTAAAGAAAAAGATTGCATACGTGCGATAGATAATGCCGACTGGTAGTGTGTGTGCATGCATGCACGAGATAAAGTTAGTGGTACAATTATAAAGAGAAGACTACTGTGTGGGTGTAAAAGAATAGGTGAGGTCATAATCAATGTAAAGTTGAATTCAAATATTTGAATAAGAGATCCTGATGTTTGAAACCCATGCATGCATGAATATAACGGAGATCTGCGTGGTGTGGTTTGGAAACGAGCATGTTGTAACGTATACACATTGAACAAGGTCAGACTGATTTGAATTTGAGATACCGATGGCAGACATCATTTGCCCACGTCGCATCCGTGCATGGACACACTATTCTAATTGGAGATGATGGGCGGCTTTCACATCACATATCTATATCTATACCCCTATATATATAATATTATATTATATATTTTTTATATTGTGTGCGGGTAACTTTAACTTTGAAATATGGTCATTGGATGAGGCGAATCCGATGGTCCAAAGATGGAAAATTTGAGCACTATTGGCCATTGGATATCATCTAGATTCCAATAGATTTTGCCACATGTATAATCTAGAAGACTCCATGGTTGAACTTAAGCATAATGCACAAACATCAAAACACAAGCACTTCTTATTTGTTCTAGAATCTTCCATATCAGAATTGCCCAAATGTTTTTCTACATGATTTGCCATTATTTGTTTTTACTTTATGTCTTACAACGCACAATTCCATGAATCTTAAAATCTATTAGCTTTCTTATAAAAACTAGATGATTTTGAATGAAATGAACTATAAGAATTAAACGAACATCTACATCATGCATATATGACTCAAAGCTTGCATGCTATAATGTGGTATTTATTCATAATTTGGTTGCCAAATCTCATGCGTGCAATGCACGTGTACCTTACTCTAGTCTAAATGGTATTTGTGTGTGTGTTGTGCGTGCTGAGGTGCAAATTGTCTTTTTTTTTGGGTACACGTTAAGCTTGTTCTTCCGAAATTTCAAGCCGCGCCTTGTTATGCCGAAAATTGGAGCTAGCGTCTTTGTCTATCGTGCTGCAAAACTGCCGCCTCTTCAACCCGCGCCTTGTTAGCCCGAAATATTTAAGATATATCTTTGTCTCATTGTGCTCCGACAACTCCCTCCATCTCAACCCGCGCCTTGCTATTCCGAAATAACAACGCGCGCGAAAACTCCCACCTCCTATGAAATCCCGACACGCAAAATGCCCGTGGTACCCCTGAACCGAAAGAACCGCCTGAAATCGGTGGGGGGTACTTTCGTAACTTACCCCACATTTTGGACAAGCGCGTCTCTAAGCCATGGTTCCCCACTGCCATCCCATCACCCACCCATTCGTACACCGAGGCCGCGAAAACCCGTGACGAAACCCCACACACTGCTCCGTCCACCACCCAGCCGGAGCCTCTTCCCCGACGATGTCGAACATAGCAACACCTCGACGTCCCTCATCCACCGTACCGGATGAGGATCCGTCGTCGATCTCATCGTCCCGCCGGTTCAGCCACCCCATCCTCCACCTCCAAGGAGCTGCCCCGACGTTCCCCTCGTCTTTCGCGCCACCTCCATTCCCACACCACCGTCTTCACCTACACCACCGAAAGAGCATCATCATCACCGTTTCCTCGGATGAAGCTGCGGCCTAATCGGCGCCACCAAAGAGGTTGTACACTAATCGCCGCATTTTCTTCTTGATTCGATCTCACGGTGCTGCCGGCGCTCGGTCCCGAGCCGACACAGCGTGGCTCCATCCACAGTGGCATCACCGGCCACTTCATCCACGACGTTGCTCCCTCGGCGGCGACGTCCACATTAGTAGGAGGTGCTGCTACTTTAGCTCTCGCTCGCGCTGCTGCTCTGCTCTTGCTCTTGGTCCCCTGCCAAGTCTGCTCTTGCTATTGCTCTTGCTCGCGCTGCTGCTCTCGCTCTTGCTCTTGCTTGCGATGCTGCTCCGATTTGGCTACACTTCAGTCAACTGAATCGACTTTTGGGTCAGTCGATTTTCAAGGGGTGGGCTCGCTGGGGTGAAGGAAGAACCAGCCGCAGTAGGGAGGGGGGCTCGCTGGAGAGGTACGCCACTATCTATCTTAGGGTTCAGGATGGGGGCGGTGGTCGCCAGCGGTGGCGGGGCGTTGGCGGGGCGGTGGCGTGCGGATCGCCGGA
>NC_041389.1:139468181-139528523 GCF_002162155.2 Triticum dicoccoides
ATCGCCGGAGAAAAAGCTCGGCATGGGGGGGGGGCCTAGAGGCATGGCCGGGGTGGCGGCGGACCGGCTGTGGGGAGAGTTTTCGGGGTGGGCGGGGCGGCGCACCGCCGGCCGCGGGCGGCGGGGGGGCTGCTGTTTGGCCGGTGGTGGCTGGCGGCTCAGGGGGGTGGAGGTTGAAGATGAACCGCAGTCCCTTGATTTCGTATCCAACGGCTGCAAAATCGACTGACCAGAGATGAAAAAGTCAGTTGATCGACGTGTAGCCTCACCTTGCTAGTGCGTTCAGTTTCGACAGCAAAATTCAGTTTCGACAGCAAAATTCAGTTTCGACAGTTAAGTTAAGTTTCGACAGTTAAGTTAAGTTTCGACAGTTAAGTTCAGAGATGAGCGGCTGATGTATTTTACATCTAGCACTTTGTGGTTATGTATTTTATGTCATGTATTGAAGATGCTATTAGAATTCCACTCAGGTTAACGTTGTTCGTTGTCTCTCTTGTCCTGCTTCATCCTCGGCGTCGTACAACTCACTGGAGCTGCTCCAACGACGAAACCCTCCTTCATAGCGGAGCAGTACCTCGGGCTCCGTCTCTAGACGCCTAAGATCTTCTTCCCCTCCTCCGACAGCAAAGTCAGCCGGAGCATCCTCACCGGCCAACCCAATCACTCTGAGATTGACATGGCTTCGCCAAAGAGGTTGTACACTTGTTGCATCTCTTTTTTACTCTACATGTTATATATATTGTCCACTGAGCACTCGTAGTAACGGGAAATACGATTATTTTATCCTACTATATGACAAGCAGTGAGGTACCAGGCAACTTATGTCAGGTCCCCGACTCGATGTCACATCGATCTAGCCGGTAACACCTCATATCACTTTGCGGCCTCACGCATGGTATCCCCACGGGTGTCGCCTTACCTTTGCCCGGGACCGTTTGCGCATTTTGGCTCACGTATATGATAGTGTCGCTAGCATCCATATGATAAAGAGCCCGGGCTGACATGACTAGTTGTAAACCCAAAGTGGCACAAACTTACAGGGACAGGCATCCATGACCCAGCTTCGAACGTGTCGGTCATCAGCAAGTGGGTCCGGGCTGTAGCACTGGGCTAACAGGACTCCGGTAAACCGGGCTGTAGCGGGCTAACAGGACTCCAGTACTCAAAGCGTGACATTTCCCCGAAGGGACAGACACAGGAACGAAGAAGGACACATGCCGGCCAGCCTAAGTGTTCCAGAGCAGTAGCAAGCTACCATGGCTCAGCGGTAACACTAGGAGACATTTCCCGGTAAGAGAGGCTACTAAAGATAAAGAACTAGATAGTTAGATCCCACACATACCAAGCATTTCAATCATACACACAATATGCTCGATATGTGCAAATACAACGAAGCATCACAACATGACTCTACGACACAAGTACTTTATTTAGGGCTCAGGGAGCCATACATAGCATACACAAAGATACGGGTCACACGACCCAGCATTCAAGTCATACAGTCATACAAACCAGCAGCGGAGGTAACTTGTCTGAGTACAGACAACTAGTAAAATAAAGGAGGCTTGGAAAGCCTAGCTATACTACGTGGTCCTTCACAAGCTCAGGGTCACCACCTGGGTCTTTAGCCTACTCGTTGATGTCAACGTCTACATAGAACCCATCAGAAGGGGTTGCAGCGTCTTCTGTAAAAAATGTAGATTATAGCAACATGAGTACAAAGGTACTCAGCAAGACTTACATCAGATCCTACATACATGCTTAGTATCAAGAAGGGTTGGTGGAGTTATTGCAGCAAGCCAGCTTTGACTCTTGGCTAGACTATCCTACGATACTCCAACTTGAAATGGTTTTGCGCACACGAGTCCACTACTCACCACTTCAATACACCACCGAGGATCCACCTCCGTCTTCCTATGGAAGAGCCATCCTCGGCACTCACTCTTATCTTGAGGCTTTTAGTAGTTTCCATTTACTTGTCTATGAACTGTATAGGCAACCAAGTAGTCCTTTACCGCGGACGCGGCTATTCGAATAGATCATGTTAACCCTGCAGGGGTGTACTTCTTCATACATGTTTCCACCACTTAGCGTCTGCACACGACATGTGCTCGGCAGACTTCAAGCGAAAGCCGACGTGGGTGTAGACCACGACCTACCTAAACACTTAAGCCTCTAGTCCAGGTTTATCGCCTATTCAGGTTCCATCCGCAGGGAGTCCGGCCGAGGTTTCCCATACGGCCCCGAACGATGTGAACAGGGTTCCCGAGATACCTAACGGGTATTCGGTACACCGTGCCACGTACCTACCGCATCACAGCCCACCCCTACGGTCAGCGCTGTCCACGGCCTCCAGTAGACTACAAACACCAGAAACTACTTGCAACTCCTGGACAGAGAGCTAGGGTGAATAAGAAGTCGAGCGGGGTCATATTTCAGGGCCCAATGCATGGTAGTAGCTGTATCTTAAATCACACATACAGATCTCAGTGCTTAAGGTCGGCTTCAATGAAACAACCCACCATGTACTCCTACATGGCCTCTCCTCGATACCTTTACCAAATCGTGTTCACCACACCACTCTCATTACCGATATAATCATTTCACTCTAGCCATCACCCAGATGAACCAGACCTGACACGACTCTAAGCATAGCAGGCATAGCAAGGTAGGAACAACACATACATATGGCTCAATCAACTCCTACACATGCTAGTGGGTTTCATCTAGTTACTGTGGCAATGACAGGTCATGCAGAGGAAATGGGTTCAACTACCGTGGCACACAGCAGTTTGAAACGCGTTGTCTTAATGCAGTAAAAGAGAGCAGGAGCGAGAACATGGGATTGTCTCGATATGATCAAATGGTTGGTTGCTTGCCTGATGGTTCGATGCACGGATACGATTCTTCGTTAGGGTAATCACGGTACTCCTCGGAGGCAGAACCTGTCGCAAAGGACATCGATACACAACATCACCAAACAATGTGCAACAATATGATGCATGCATGAAACATGGCAATATGAGTGTGTTGGGCTAATGCAACTAAAACCAGAAGGGTTTGAACAAATTTGAATCAAGGATTCAAATTTCAAATTCAAATATGGCCTTTTAAAGTGCTTTTCCTTGTTCTGCTTGAAACATCAATTTAACTTGTTTGATCATGCATGAAAATAGTACAGATGGATAGATTGGATTTTTCTGATCATTTTTCATATATAATTTGTCCAATTTGGAGTTACAGAATAAAAGTTATGAATTTTTGAAGTTTAAATAATATTCTGGAATTTCCTGATTAAATTAAATCCAGAAATATAATTATTGCGCCAGCATGACGTCAGCATGACGTCAGTGGTCAACTGCGGCTGGCTGGAGTCAAACCTGACGTGTGGGGCCCACACGTCAGTGACAGGGGGTTTAAACAGGGTTAAATTAATCCTAATTACTAATTAGTGGCGCTGGGGCCCACTAGTCAGTGTTAGGGGGTTAACTAACAGTGGTTAGCGCTAATCCTAATTAGCTACAGGGCTGGGCCCACCTGTCAAGGACTCAGGGGGGGTTCCTGCCGTGGTCAAAGTGGGTCAAACCCACCGGCGACGTGACGCCGGCGAGGCCTGAGACGGCGGCGCGATGCGGGATCGCGCTACAGGGCACGGGCGAGGCTGTGCTTGGGCTCGTTGGAAAGCTCTTGCTCCCGCGCGTCGAACGGTGGTGGTGGCCGAGCCCGGGGTGGCCGGAGTCGACGGCGGCGAGCTCGGCTGCGGCCGCCGGAGTTCGGGTGCGGTCGGAGTCGGCGTTGCAGGGGGTTTGGGGAGGCGTTGGTGCGTGCTGCGTGCTCCTAGTGAGGCGTGGAGCACGATAGTGTGCTCGGTTGGGCGCTACGGTGACCGTGGCCACGACGGCGACATCGCCGGCGGCGTGGAGCTCTCGGCCAAGGTGGGGCTAAGGCCTAGAGGTCGAAAGAGACCAGGGGAGAAGGGGGAAAGGACTCGGGGGCTCACCGCGGTTGCAGTGGGCGTCGAAGCGGGCTCGGAGACGCGCTGGAGACGGCGAATTCGACGGCGATGATGGTCGGAGCCCGAAGAGGGGAACGGCGACGTGGCGGCGATGCAGGGCTTCCGGAGGCCCGTGGAGCGGTGGGGAGGAAGAGGGGGTTGTGGCGGAGCTTCTGAGCTAGTCGGGGGAGCGAGGGGTGGCCGGAGACGGCTGCTAAGGCGAACGGCGGCGACGGTGGTGTTCGGCCGTGAGAGAGAGAGAGCGAGGGAGAGGAGGGAAGAGCCGAGGGCGAGTGAGAGAGAGCAGGGGGGGAGGCGTGGCGTCGTCCAGGGCATCGAGGCGAGGAGGGGAGGGCAGGCAGGCAGGGAGAGAGGTGGCGTGGCGCGGTGGCGCGCGCGCGCGCCGGCCACACTCCCCTCCCTCTGTCGGGACGAAGACGACAGAGGAGGGAGACGGGCTGGGCCGCCTGCTGGCTGGGCCGGCCAGCTGGATGGGCTGCACAGTGGAGGAGCCCAGGTAAGCTTCTCCCTTTTATTTTTTTTCTGTTTTCTAATTTCTGACATTTGTTTTGATTTAAATAATATATTAAATCATTTATTTAACTTATGCCAAATTTTTCAGGGGCTAGATATATTATTCCAGAGCTCCTTTATAATTGGCATAATATTTGGACATATATTAATATATATAGAAATATATTTCCAAAGCAAATATTTATGCATTAATTCCAAATGCCCAAAATAAATGTCCATGAGCCACTAAAAATATTGGTTTGATTTTTATCTCTGTCCAATATTTTCAGAGAGCAACATGAGCATTTTCTTGGACCCTTTTGGAGAAATTTTTATTTGGGTCATTTTCAAAATGATTCTGAGGGTTTCACAGATCCCCATTTCAAGTTTCTGATGAAAGAGTAAACATGATGCAACACTCTAATGCATGACTAGCTAGGGTGTGACAACTCACCCCCACTCAAAAGAATCTCGTCCCGAGATTTGGGTTCCTCCGGGAAGAAGGCGGGGTACTCAAGTCGAAGACGATCCTCCCTTTCCCAGGTTGCTTCATCCTCAGAATGGTGCGACCATTGTACTTTGAGGAACTTGATGTTCTGACGTCGGGTGATACGTTCGGCCTGATCGAGGATACGAACGGGGTACTCTCGATATGTAAGATTATCTTGGAGATCAAGCGTTTCGTGGTTCACTTCACGGATAGGATCCGAGAAGCAACGCCTGAGTTGAGAAACGTGGAAGACATCGTGGACTCTGGAGAGATGCGGAGGTAGTTCCAGCTGGTAGGCAACTTCCCCTCGTTTGGCAAGAATGCGAAAAGGTCCAATGTAACGAGGAGCCAATTTGCCTTTGATACCGAAACGATGGGTTCCCTTCAGAGGGGTGACCCGAAGATATGCCTTCTCGTCAACCGCGAAAGTCATAGCCTTATGTTTTCGGTCATATTGACTCTTTTGACGAGATTGGGCTGTTTTCAACTTTTCACGAACGATGCGAACTTGTTCTTCTGCTTCCTGAATCATGTCCGGGCCAAAGAATTGTCTTTCCCCGGTCTCTGACCAGTTAAGGGGTGTTCGACACCGTCGTCCATAGAGAACTTCAAAAGGGGCTTTACCCAAGCTAGATTGATAGCTGTTGTTGTAAGCGAATTCGGCAAATGGAAGGCACTTCTCCCAGTCCATTCCGAATGAGATAACAGAGGCTCGAAGCATGTCTTCTAGAATTTGGTTGACGCGTTCCACTTGACCACTCGACTGAGGGTGGAAGGCGGTGCTAAAGGAGAGACGAGTTCCCATAGCATTTTGGAAACTTTCCCAAAATCGAGAGGTGAAAAGACTTCCTCGATCCGAGTTAATTTCCAAAGGAACACCATGAAGGGACACTATTCGGGAGATGTATAAGTCTGCCAGCTGACTAGCGGTTATACTCTCTCGAACAGGTAGGAAATGGGCTACTTTGGAAGGACGATCGACCACGACGAAAATAGCATTATTCCCTCTCTTGGTCCTGGGAAAACCGGTAATGAAATCCATACCAATTTTATCCCATTTCCATTCAGGAATAGCTAAGGGTTGAAGGGTGCCAGCAGGCCGTTGGTGCTCTGCTTTAACACGACGACAGACGTCGCAATTTGCAATATACTGAGCAATTTCTCTTTTCATCCTAGTCCACCAGAACCTCTGGCGTAGGTCCTGATACATCTTAGTACTACCGGGATGAATGGTGAGAGGGGATTCATGAGCCTCCTTAAGGATCAACTGCCGTAGATGCTGGTTCTTGGGAACCACTAGACGGTTCTCAAAGTACACAACACCATGATCATTTGTGGAGAAACAACTAGCACCTCCGCTAGCAATGTTCTCCTTGATCTTAGCTATTCCCTTATCTCGCTTCTGGGCAGCAATGATTTGATCCGTAAGAGTAGGTTTCGCCACCAAGGTGGAAAGAAATCCTTGAGGAACAATGTGAAGGTTAAGCTTCCGAAATTCCTCATGGAGAAGCGGTTGACTTTGTTGTAACATCAGATTGTTACAATAAGATTTACGACTTAGCGCATCAGCCATGACGTTGTCTTTCCCTGGGGTGTAGGTTATTCCTAAGTCGAAGTCTGTGATCAATTCAACCCAACGTCTTTGCCTGAGGTTCAGATCCGGTTGGGTGAAGATGTACTTCAAACTTTGGTGATCAGTGAATATTTTGCAACGATTACCGAGGAGGTAATGTCGCCAGGTTTTTAGTGCATAGACTACAGCTGCAAGCTCTAGATCATGAGTAGGATAATTCTCCTCATGTGGGTGCAATTGCCGTGAAGCGTAGGCAATTACGTGCCGATCTTGCATGAGAATGCAACCTAGTCCTTGTCGCGAGGCGTCGCAGTAGATAACAAAATCCTTGGAGAAGTCTGGCGGTACCAGTACGGGAGCAGAAGTCAGGCGTCTTTTCAGTTCCTGAAAGCTGTGCTCACATTGTGGAGTCCACTCGAACTTCTTATCTTTCTTGAGGAGTTCGGTTAGAGGTTTGGCAACCTTGGAGAAGTTCTCGACAAAGCGACGACAATAGCTCGCTAAGCCTAGAAAACTCCGAACTTGCTTGACCGATTCAGGTGGAGTCCAGTTAAGGACGGCTTGAACTCGCTCAGGGTTAACAGCAATACCTTTACCAGATATTACATGACCCAGATAGGTCACTTCTGGCAACCAGAATTCACATTTAGAAAATTTGGCATAAAGGCGATGCTCTCGAAGTTTCTTCAACACTAGCCTTAAATGTTCGGCATGTTCTTCCTCGTTCTTGGAGTAGATGAGTATATCATCGAGATAAACTACGACGAATTTATCCAAATACTCCATGAAGATTGAGTTCATTAACCGAGAAAAGGTGGCTGGAGCGTTGGTTAATCCGAAGGACATGACGGTGTACTCATATTGGCCATAACGAGTAACAAAGGCCGTTTTAGGAATGTCCCCGTTTCTGATTTTGATTTGATGGTAGCCCAACCTCAAATCCATCTTGGAGAAGACTGAGGATCCAGCGAGCTGATCATAAAGGTCGTTGATCCTGGGGAGCGGATATTTGTTCTTGATTGTGACTAAATTGACAGGTCGGTAATCTATAACCATCCGGTCCGTACCATCCTTCTTCTTGACGAATAGGACGGGGCAAGCCCACAGAGATGAACTAGGTCGGATGAAACCCTTTTTCAAGGACTCATCGAGTTGTTTCTTAAGCTCGGCTAGTTCTAGGGGTGCCATCTTATAGGGTCTTCTAGCAATCGGAACGGTTCCCGGAATGAGGTCTATTACGAACTCAACATCCCTGTCAGGTGGAACACCTGGCAATTCTTCTGGGAAGACATCCGGGAAGTCACGGACTACCGGAACGTCCTCAAGGTCTGGCAAAGGGCTGGCGTTAAGAGAATATAATTGTCGCTTAGCTATTCGGGTCAAGACATTGACTATCTTCCCCGAAGGATGGGTGAGTTGAACAGTCCTAGAGAAGCAATCAATTTTGGCTTGATGAGCTGACATCCAGTCCATACCCAGAATGATATTGATATCTGAAAATTTAAGGGCTATCAAAGAGGCAAGGAAAACAAGTCTGTCGACTTGGATTTCATTTCCATGGCTTACTCTAGAAGTTTGCCATTTGGATCCCGGAGTTTGAATTACCATAGAGGTTGGCATATCACCGAATGCGACGTTATGCAAGCGAGCATAGTTTTCAGATATAAAAGAATGAGAGGCTCCTGTATCGAAAAGAACAGATGCCGGGTGGCAATTAACAAGAAGCGTACCAAGAACGACGTTGGGATCCTCTTGAGCTTCTTCGGCAGAGATACAGTTGACATGGCCACGTGTAGCGGTGACCGGCTTGGCGTGGAATACTTTTCCTGTCGGCTTGCCACGGCCGACAGCTTTAGCAGACTGGTTGGGGTTGGTCTGGGGACACTCACGCATATAGTGGCCAGATTCCCCACACTTGAAACAAGTCACGGAACTGGTACGTGGAGGAGCATTGTTAGTTGGACCCCCATAGGGCTTGGCCGGTGCAGACTGCTGAACGGGGCGAGGCGCCTGGAAGGATGGCCTCGGTGTGAACCTGGGTGGCAAGGCGGTGTTGGGTACCCACACGCGGCGCTTCTGAGGACCAGCACCGGATGAGGAACCCATATCACGGCCATGCTTGCGTGTTGCGTCATAGTCAGTCTGACCAGTTTCAGCACTGATGGCTTTGTTGACAAGTTTCTGGAAGGATGTGCACTCATGCAGACGGAGGTCGCGGCGAAGCTCAGGACTAAGGCCCTTACGGAACCTTGCTTGCTTCTTGGCGTCAGTAGAAACTTCCTCGGTTGCATATCGTGCGAGATTACCAAACTCCCTGCTGTAAACATCCAAAGAAAGTCGGCCTTGGGTGAAACTGCAAAATTCTTCACGTTTGCGGTCCATGAGACCCTCCGGAATATGATGCTCACGGAAAGCCTCGCTGAACTCAGCCCAAGTAGTGACATGGCCCGCTGGGCGCATAGCTCCATAATTTTCCCACCATAGACTGGCGGGGCCTTCAAGATGATATGCAGCAAAGGTGACCTTGTCAGCCTCCGCTACCAGCGCGGAACGCAGTTTATGAGAGACACTGCGAAGCCAGTCATCAGCGTCGAGAGGCTCGATGGAGTGGTGGAACGTGGGTGGATGTAATTTGATAAAATCACTGAGTGACACCACGTTAGTCCTCTGATGGTGTGCCGTGTTCTGTTCAATACGCTCCAACAAACGGTTGGTCTCCCGCTTGTTTCTCTCAGCTTCCATCATAACCTCGGCTAGTGAAGGAGGATGAGGCAGATTTTCATTCCTGCCTTCACTGCCTTCGGCCTGCTCTTGAGAAGCAGGGTTAGCGCGCGTGTTGACCATCCTAGGTAACAAGACAATGATTTAGTCAGAATGATAAAATTCCGACATAGGATACAGAATGTAAGGAATAACTCGAAATGCAAGATGATCATCCGTATGACATGGTAAAAGCAGAAACTGCTTCTTTTATTCCATCGTCATACACACCATACAGGGTTTAGTACAAGACCAAACAAAGTACTATTACGGTGAGAAAAGGATTACATCTCATCGGAGGCATTCCAAGCTCCTATACATTATTCTTCTACACCTCCGGAAAGAGTACAACTAGGTCATATCCCACGAGTCACGCGGGACGATAGACGACACAGCTAGTGCGAACTAGTGATACTACCACTAACTCAGACCGATCCGTAGTAGTCCTCGTAAAAGTCACCTCCATAGCCTGGAAGCTCAACATGATCATCCGGAAACAGACGATCTCGCGGAGCTTGTGGACCATAGGGGCTAGGATGAGGCCTTGGACCAACAGACGGTGGCCTGCGGGGACCGCGAGGTGGGGTGATGCCTCCTACATCACGCCAAACCATCACGTCTGGCAGAGCAGATCTCACAGGATAGAGATCGCGCATATCCGAACATCCAGCTTGCACCGCCGGTGCGAACCGAGTCAATGTGGCCCAGTGGTCAGCACAGGTATTGAAGAGCTCTAACCTCAAGGCCCGATTTTCACGGTCCTTATCCTCGAGCATCTCAGCAGTGGTGCGAGTCCGTGAATCCTCCTGAGTGGGGTCAGCATAAATAGCCTGGAGATACCCTTGTGCTCCCGGAAGTGATCCTGGCATATACCGGAAATCAGAGTCCCGAAATATACCAGATCTGACTCGCATAATGGTCATCATAGAGTAGGCGGCGTCCTGCACAGCCATCTCAATAGTAATCTCGAGTCCATAAGAGCAGTGAAGAGGCTCGGTGGATCCAGGATAAGATGGAAATATCCTGACAGTGCAGAGATACTGGCTTTGATTAAAGTCTCGGAATTGCTCTTCGACCGTGTACTCAGGATACCAGCGGTATCCAGCCTCAGTCATTACCCTAACCAACTTGGCAGTATGGCCGGGTACATCTAGGCATCGAGTCAGGCGAACCACTTGATTGGGGTCGCGAGTGGCCATCTGAAAGCACAATCATAATGCAAAGGCATTAGAATTTCTAGCAAAATTTCGGCAGCATAACAGCTGTAAATGCTCAAGAAGGATTTTGAGACATTTGACAAAGGATTTCGTACGCACTCAACATCATCATATCAAAGTTCTGAATCCATTCTAACAACATAATGTGGTAGTAGAACTGAACTAGGCTTGTATCCATCAGACTTATAAGGTACTACTGATTAGTAACACGTGATCCTGATAGAGAGAATAGATCCTAATTCCTTAACCCCCGGTGGAAGAATGGACTGACTCAGATCAGAATGTCATAAGATAAAGGAGTAAAAAGAGCCTTACATTCCAACCCACAAACAATTCCCCTACATATAACTAAAGAATTTCTAGACTCAACATCGACCAGTTTGGCTTGGAGAACCTACAGGCAGTCCGGCTCTGATGCCAACGCTGTCAGGTCCCCGACTCGATGTCACATCGATCTAGCCGGTAACACCTCATATCACTTTGCGGCCTCACGCATGGTATCCCCACGGGTGTCGCCTTACCTTTGCCCGGGACCGTTTGCGCATTTTGGCTCACGTATATGATAGTGTCGCTAGCATCCATATGATAAAGAGCCCGGGCTGACATGACTAGTCGTAAACCCAAAGTGGCACAAACTTACAGGGACAGGCATCCATGACCCAGCTTCGAACGTGTCGGTCATCAGCAAGTGGGTCCGGGCTGTAGCACTGGGCTAACAGGACTCCGGTAAACCGGGCTGTAGCGGGCTAACAGGACTCCAGTACTCAAAGCGTGACATTTCCCCGAAGGGACAGACACAGGAACGAAGAAGGACACATGTCGGCCAGCCTAAGTGTTCCAGAGCAGTAGCAAGCTACCATGGCTCAGCGGTAACACTAGGAGACATTTCCCGGTAAGAGAGGCTACTAAAGATAAACAACTAGATAGTCAGATCCCACACATACCAAGCATTTCAATCATACACACAATATGCTCGATATGTGCAAATACAACGAAGCATCACAACATGACTCTACGACACAAGTACTTTATTTAGGGCTCAGGGAGCCATACATAGCATACACAAAGATACGGGTCACACGACCTAGCATTCAAGTCATACAGTCATACAAACCAGCAGCGGAGGTAACTTGTCTGAGTACAGACAACTAGTAAAATAAAGGAGGCTTGGAAAGCCTAGCTATACTACGTGGTCCTTCACAAGCTCAGGGTCACCACCTGGGTCTTTAGCCTACTCGTTGATGTCAACGTCTACATAGAACCCATCAGAAGGGGTTGCAGCGTCTTCTGTAAAAAATGTAGATTATAGCAACATGAGTACAAAGGTACTCAGCAAGACTTACATCAGATCCTACATACATGCTTAGTATCAAGAAGGGTTGGTGGAGTTATTGCAGCAAGCCAGCTTTGACTCTTGGCTAGACTATACTACGATACTCCAACTTGAAATGGTTTTGCGCACACGAGTCCACTACTCACCACTTCAATACACCACCGAGGATCCACCTCCGTCTTCCTACGGAAGAGCCATCCTCGGCACTCACTCTTATCTTGAGGCTTTTAGTAGTTTCCATTTACTTGTCTATGAACTGTATAGGCAACCAAGTAGTCCTTTACCGCGGACGCGGCTATTCGAATAGATCATGTTAACCCTGCAGGGGTGTACTTCTTCATACATGTTTCCACCACTTAGCGTCTGCACACGACATGTGCTCGGCAGACTTCAAGCGAAAGCCGACGTGGGTGTAGACCACGGCCTACCTAAACACTTAAGCCTCTAGTCCAGGTTTATCGCCTATTCAGGTTCCATCCGCAGGGAGTCCGGCCGAGGTTTCCCATACGGCCCCGAACGATGTGAACAGGGTTCCCGAGATACCTAACGGGTATTCGGTACACCGTGCCACGTACCTACCGCATCACAGCCCACCCCTACGGTCAGCGCTGTCCACGGCCTCCAGTAGGCTACAAACACCAGAAACTACTTGCAACTCCTGGACAGAGAGCTAGGGTGAATAAGAAGTCGAGCGGGGTCATATTTCAGGGCCCAATGCATGGTAGTAGCTGTATCTTAAATCACACATACAGATCTCAGTGCTTAAGGTCGGCTTCAATGAGACAACCCACCATGTACTCCTACATGGCCTCTCATCGATACCTTTACCAAATCGTGTTCACCACACCACTCTCATTACCGACATAATCATTTCACTCTAGCCATCACCCAGATGAACCAGACCTGACACGACTCTAAGCATAGCAGGCATAGCAAGGTAGGAACAACACATACATATGGCTCAATCAACTCCTACACATGCTAGTGGGTTTCATCTAGTTACTGTGGCAATGACAGGTCATGCAGAGGAAATGGGTTCAACTACCATAGCACACAGCAGTTTGAAACGCGTTGTCTTAATGCAGTAAAAGAGAGCAGGAGCGAGAACATGGGATTGTATCGATATGATCAAATGGTTGGTTGCTTGCCTGATGGTTCGATGCACGGATACGATTCTTCGTTAGGGTAATCACGGTACTCCTCGGAGGCAGAACCTGTCGCAAGGGACATCGATACACAACCATCACCAAACAATGTGCAACAATATGATGCATGCATGAAACATGGCAATATGAGTGTGTTGGGCTAATGCAACTAAAACCAGAAGGGTTTGAACAAATTTGAATCAAGGATTCAAATTTCAAATTCAAATATGGCCTTTTAAAGTGCTTTTCCTTGTTCTGCTTGAAACATCAATTTAACTTGTTTGATCATGCATGAAAATAGTACAGATGGATAGATTGGATTTTTCTGATCATTTTTCATATATAATTTGTCCAATTTGGAGTTACAGAATAAAAGTTATGAATTTTTGAAGTTTAAATAATATTCTGGAATTTCCTGATTAAATTAAATCCAGAAATATAATTATTGCGCCAGCATGACGTCAGCATGACGTCAGTGGTCAACTGCGGCTGGCTGGAGTCAAACCTGACGTGTGGGGCCCACACGTCAGTGACAGGGGGTTTAAACAGGGTTAAATTAATCCTAATTACTAATTAGTGGCGCTGGGGCCCACTAGTCAGTGTCAGGGGGTTAACTAACAGTGGTTAGTGCTAATCCTAATTAGCTACAGGGCTGGGCCCACCTGTCAGGGACTCAGGGGGGGTTCCTGCCGTGGTCAAAGTGGGTCAAACCCACCGGCGACGTGACGCCGGCGAGGCCCGAGACGGCGGCGCGATGCGGGATCGCGCTACAGGGCACGGGCGAGGCTGTGCTTGGGCTCGTTGGAAAGCTCTTGCTCCCGCGCGTCGAACGGTGGTGGTGGCCGAGCTTGGGGTGGCCGGAGTCGACGGCGGCGAGCTCGGCTGCGGCCGCCAGAGTTCGGGTGCGGTCGGAGTCGGCGTTGCAGGGGGTTTGGGGAGGCGTTGGTGCGTGCTGCGTGCTCCTAGTGAGGCGTGGAGCACGATAGTGTGCTCGGTTGGGCGCTACGGTGACCGTGGCCACGACGGCGACATCGCCGGCGGCGTGGAGCTCTCGGCCAAGGTGGGGCTAAGGCCTAGAGGTCGAAAGAGACCAGGGGAGAAGGGGGAAACGACTCGGGGGCTCACCGCGGTTGCAGTGGGCGTCGAAGCGGGCTCGGAGACGCGCTGGAGACGGCGAATTCGACGGCGATGATGGTCGGAGCCCGAAGAGGGGAACGGCGACGTGGCGGCGATGCAGGGCTTCCGGAGGCCCGTGGAGCGGTGGGGAGGAAGAGGGGGTTGTGGCGGAGCTTCTGAGCTAGTCGGGGGAGCGAGGGGTGGCCGGAGACGGCTGCTAAGGCGAACGGCGGCGACGGTGGTGTTCGGCCGTGAGAGAGAGAGCGAGGGAGAGGAGGGAAGAGCCGAGGGCGAGTGAGAGAGAGCAGGGGGGAGGCGTGGCGTCGTCCAGGGCATCGAGGCGAGGAGGGGAGGGCAGGCAGGCAGGGAGAGAGGTGGCGTGGCGCGGTGGCGGGCGCGCGCGCCGGCCACACTCCCCTCCCTCTGTCGGGACGAAGAGGACAGAGGAGGGAGACGGGCTGGGCCGCCTGCTGGCTGGGCCGGCCAGCTGGATGGGCTGCACAGTGGAGGAGCCCAGGTAAGCTTCTCCCTTTTATTTTTTTCTGTTTTCTAATTTCTGACATTTGTTTTGATTTAAATAATATATTAAATTATTTATTTAACTTATGCCAATTTTTGCAGGGGCTAGATATATTATTCCAGAGCTCCTTTATAATTGGCATAATATTTGGACATATATTAATATATATAGAAATATATTTCCAATGCAAATATTTATGCATTAATTCCAAATGCCCAAAATAAATGTCCATGAGCCACTAAAAATATTGGTTTGATTTTTATCTCTGTCCAATATTTTCAGAGAGCAACATGAGCATTTTCTTAGACCCTTTTGGAGAAATTTTTATTTGGGTCATTTTCAAAATGATTCTGAGGGTTTCACAGATCCCCATTTCAAGTTTCTGATGAAAGAGTAAACATGATGCAACACTCTAATGCATGACTAGCTAGGGTGTGACAACTTAGCTATCCGTGATGGACTCTCTTGAACGCCATCATTATTTATCTCTGCGCGTTTGAGCTGTGCATTTGTCGATGGGCCTGGGAGTTGAGCTAGTATGGCAGTGGCCTGGGTCCAAAGTAATAGAAGTAGCACAAAAACATTTTTTTAGTGTAGGATTTTCCTTGCTCAAGCTTGCCTACTAGAATCTCCAATGCTTGAAAGGAAAAGTGAATGAAAAACATAGGAATTGGGAAGTTTCCTATGGTACTACTTTTCATGAATTTGGTGCAAAGGAATGGAGCAAAGGAAAACTGTCGGATTTGTTCCTTTAGTGTCTCCTTGAAAGAAAAACTGTAGGAATTCTAATTTCCACTTCTCCTCCTTTTCATATTCCTATTCATCAAGCACAAGACTAAGAGATAGTAGCATAATAGCATTATAACCGTACATTTTCTTGTGATTTGACTTAATCTCACCATGCTTTTTTGCATCCTGTGATCTTCCAATTGTTGTGAATCAAACACCCAGATTGGCAGAAATCCTGTGTTTTTAAATTCTCTGTTTTTCACGTGCATTCCTATCCTATTCCTGTCTATTTCCTATCCATGCATTGTTAGAATCCTCAAATTCAAACAAGCCCTTAGTCAATTACTTCTGTTACAGATATGTGTCAAAGAAAACCTTGTGTGGTTTGTCCTGCTCCTGCGGCGCTGTGTTCCACCCTAGCTCAGCTGCTCCAACGATGGAAGGGTTCACCACAGTAGGGATCCGCTCTCCAGACTGTCTTTTGCCGCCTCAGATCTTCTTCCCTGCCGTCGGCAGCCACGACAACTGCATTACCATCATCAACTGAGCAGATGACCTTGAGGACTACACGGGTCCGCAAGAGAGGTCGCACTCTTCCGTGTCTGCTTACATTATGCGTCGCTTAATATGATGACATCCTACATTATCGTCGTGTTCACCTATTAGACTCCGAGTCAGGTCCAAACTAATGCTGAAGCTTGAGTTTTTAAATGGTTGTGGGTACATATTGGGGCAGCAATCAGTACTATCTATCTACTATCTGGTTAATCTTCGGTGTCTACTATGAGTTTCATGTTGGGTGCAAACAAACATTAAAGGAGCCATTATCTGTATTTTTTAACTAAAGCTATTATCTGCCTGCTATCATTGGTTTTGGGTCTATCCACAGTTTGCTACCATCACTCTGGATTTGTGCATGCACTCCTTACATAATCTCACTATGTTTTATTCCTATGCATGCCAATTATTGTACACAATGGAACTGATCATGCAAAGCAAAAGAGACGAGCCTTGCGTGGCAATAAATTTCATGCAGACGTCATTCCATGGTGGGCGCAAAGGCAGCCCACCCTCCACCCATTTTGGATCGTAATCAAGAGGAAGATAACTGTTCTAAGGGGGATTCAGAAGGAGAAGACCACTCCTATTTACCCCATGAGGTCTTCGCTCTAACTTGGCATGCTGATGTTGGTAATATCGTGCATATGGTGCCTTGCATTGCTTACTGTATACATTAAAGATGTCATCTGCTTAGTTTAGACATGCTTTGTGACAATGCCATCTATTTAGTTTCTTTATCGTATATGTAAATCATGCAATGCCAACTTGTCTAGCCAGGAATCATATATGTGAATTTTGCAATGCCACCCTGGTTAGCCAGTCATCTTATATGTGAATTATATCATGCCATCATTTTTTTATTATGTGTTAAATTTGTCAACAATTTTAGTACATTCAATTACTATTCCTGTGCATCAGCCATTCGGCACGGTCATGGAAAAATCTAGAGTGGAAACAAGGTCTTCAGAGCAGACAATGCTATCTGGCAAAGCGCATGTCTTGCTGGTTACCGATAGCTCCTCAGAGGAGGACTCAGAGACAGATGACCAGTCATATTTCCCCCCTGAGGTGCATGCCCTAACTTGGCAGGGTTTATTTACTCTTATCATGTGTATGGTATCTTGCATTGCTATGTCATTTGCTTAGTTTAGACATGCTTTGTGTGAATGCTACCTGTTTAGTGTCTAATTACCATATATGTAAATTATGCAATGCCATCTTGTTGCAAGACATTATATATGTGAATTATGCAATGTTATCTTGTTGCAAGGCATTATGTATGTGAATTATGCAATGCCATGCTGTTTAGGCAAGCGTCATATATGTGAATTATATCATGCCGTCCTTTTTTTGTATTTCTCATTGCTTTTGTCGACAATGTTTGTATATTCAACTGCTCTTCCTGTGCATCAGCCATTTGAATTGGTGATGGAGAAATCTGGAGTGAAAACAAGGTCTTTAGAGCAGACAATGCTACCTACTGAAGCAGATATCTTGCTGGTTATAGATAGCTCTTCAGAGGAGGATTCAGAGGTAGATGACCAATCCTATTATCCCCCTGAGGTGTATGCTCAAACTTGGCAGGGTTATATTACTCATATAATCCATATGTTGTATTGCAATGCTTAGTTTTTACATCATATACACAATATTGAATGCCATCTCCTTAGTTGACACATCATATATGCAATTGCCCTCTGCTCACTTCCTTAGTATATAAATCATATATTTGAATTATGTCATGCCATGATGTTTACATAGACAGCATGTATCTGAATTATGGCATGCCAACCCATTTACTAAAGACATAATATAGTTATATCATCTCATCCTGTTTACATAGTCATCATATTTTAAATTATGTCATTCTATCCGTGAATTATATCATGCCATCATGTTTCCATCGACGGCATGTTTGTGATTTATGGCATGCCAACCACTTTAATAGACACATCGTATAGTTATATCATGTCATCCTGTTTACATAGTCATCATATTTTGAAGTATGTCATTCTATCCTGTTTAGTTAGCCATCATACATGTGAAATTGTGTCATGCTATCCTGTTTAATTAGCCATCATATATGTGAAATTTTGTCCTGCTATTCTGTTTGCTTAGACAACATAAATGTGAATTATTTCATGCCCTGTTTTCTTCCCTACTATCCATTGCACCTGTCTATCTTACAATGTCTGTACATTCAATTACTTTCTTGTTTATCAGCCATTTCAATTGGAGGGAGTGATGGCAGTATCTATGGGAGTAAAAACACGGTCTTCAGAAAAGAGCGTGCTACCTGTCGATGCAGATAGAACCACAGTTGTACTTGCCCAAGAATCAGCCCCACCACACATAACCCACACTCATGCAGATTGTACCCCTACCCAGTTGGACAGAGAACCAGCTACACCCCTTCTAACCCCAACCCTAGCAGATAGACACCCAGTTCCCGTTGACACAGCACCGTCTCCACCACAGAGCACCCAAACACGAGCAGTTAGTAAGGCAACTGCAGTGCCCAAATCACGAGGGCCACCACTCCGAACCCGAAGTCAATGCTTAAAGCAGAAGAAGAATTGTTCTCAGGTCAGGTTCCGTAGCTATGGTTCATACTACTTTGCTCTTGCATCACTGTATTTACTGATACCAACCAATTTCAAATTTGAAGGATGCAATTGAAACTCCAACGGTGCAACAGGTATGTTTTAAACCTGTTTCTTCAACGTGTTTGGCTGTTTGCTGTTGTAACTTGCTCTATGTTGATTTCAGTTTCAATTGAATAAATAGTTATGTTCTCATGCCATGCACATTACAAGTGTTGTTATTGCTATGTAGTTTCCCGCACTTATATTCTGTCTATATTGCTTTGTCTTAAATAGATATGATTCGAACTGTATCTATCTTGATTTGGCAACATAAACTAGAATGATATAGACCATACAGTGACCATACTACATAGATATATGTTTGTTTCATGCTGTTATCCTGTCCACCTTACTACTGAACTGGTTTACCAAAATGAGTTTCATATACTACATTGTAAACCTGAGATGTGTTTTTTTGTTTCTATTTTAGAACGCGGATAAAATATTGGAGAAGAGTACCCTGTTATGCAATGGTAAAGGAAGTAATGCAGATAAGGTTCAAGATAGTGAGACATCCCTGTTGGTCTCCAAGAAAGCTGATAAAAACTATATTGAGGACACTAAGACAACCCCAAAGTCCTGTCTTGATGTAGTGTTCGAGTTACTGACTACCACTGCTGGCACCAGCTCTTCGAACTTGTTGCCTGAATCAGTTCGGCTTCTTGAGTCTCAACTTCAAGTTGAAAGACATCGATCAGATGTTATGCGACAGGAAGCCAAAGGACTGAGGAAGTCCCTGCAGAATTCGGATGCATACTTTCTGGTGCAACAGCAAGCGCTGGAGGACTTAAGCGCCAAACAAGAGAAAGTTAATAAGCTTGCTAAGCATCTTGCCAGCATTATGGGTACCCAGGATATTGTTTCTTGAGCTCTTCTGAAGTGGTTTCAGTTCTGGACTTGTTTTGCTGCGGCGTTTATATGTTGTTGTGTTCCCTATATTTGCACTGGTGGCGAACTTTGATACCCAGTGGATGTAATATGTGTAATAGCCGTGATAGCCTAGTGTAAGTTGCTTGCTTATTTATTTCCTTGTTGTCTTGTTTATTTGTTTGCTTGTAGTCAGTGCAGTTCTTTTTCTGCGGTTTGCTAGTGGCTGCAATAACCTATTTTTTTAAACTAGGCCACAATAACCATGGGCTAATATTTACTGTAGTGACACTGGACCAACGGGCCGTAGAAACAGCGGGCCTTCTACAGGCCGTATAAACAGTGGGCCTTCTACAGGCCGTAGAAACAATGGGCCTTCTATGGGCCGCAGAAACAATGGGCCTTCTACGGGCTGTATCATCAATGGGCCTTCTACGGGCCGTATCATCAATGGGCCTTATACGGGCAGTATGATCGATTGGCCAAACATGGGCCAATAACAGGCCGCATTATGACCATAAACGGGCTAGAGTTGGAATCGTCCGTTCATAGGCCGACCATAACGGGCCATCGTTAATAGGTCGTATTTCATGACGCTATGAAAACCGCCCAACGTGTTAACGGACCACAAATGGGCCGACTGTAACCAAGGGCTGAATTTGGCCCATAAGTAGAAAATGACAGTAACGGGCCGTAAGTAAACGAATGCTGGAAATGAGCCCAAGAATAAATGGGCTCTGAGAAGACCGAAAGATAACATGGGCTGGAAACGGCCCAATGGAATAACGGGCCCTTAATGGGTATAAAGTGATACACTATTCATTACGGGCCAGTTTCACCACAGGCCGTTAATGGGCGGAAAGTAATACACTGTTCATTACGGGCCAGTTTCACCACGGGCCGTTAATAGGCCAAGAGTTACATAGGGCCTCATATGGGCCGAAAGACGTCATGGGCCATACATGGGCCAGAAGTGAAAACGGGCTGGAATCATATTGGGTGGCCCAGATGACACTACTAGGCCTAATTCGGATAGGGTGTAATGGGCCTTGGGTTAGCGGGCTATAAATGGGCTATATGCGAACAGGCCGTTAACAGGCTTTACATGGGCCGGCCCGCCACCTTTTGACCAAGTCAAATGGGCCGGCCTTTTCACAGGAATGGGCCTCTGTTGGTCCATGCCACGTGTTGACGTATCATAGGCGCCTTCTGTCCAATGAGTGGATGACATCTGTCCGAACGCTGAGCCGACACGTGTTTCCTCCAGCCAATGATGATTTTACACGTGGAAAATCCCCATTGGTCGGGGCTGTTAACGGGTTATCGGATCCAAAACCCGACCCGATAGCTTAACGGTGTTCCGTTACGGTGGATGCCACGTGTCGGTCACCCTTGATGAAAGCACTTTTGTGACACGCGATTTATCGTCATGGAAGTGGACACTTCCGGGATGATAATTTTGGTAATGTCATGGAACACTTCTATGACAGCACAGGTATGACTATCTTGATTCTTTCATAAATTTGTCATGGATGTACATGCATGACAAAAAACGTGACCTACTATGACAAACACGTATCATCACGGAAGTGTAGTTTTTTTGTAGTGACAGGACATCGCTCTCTTGCCGATGGATGTAGAGGGCGCCACTGACTCCATGACATGGCGCCTGGAGCCCTCGGGATGCTTCTCCACGAAGTCTCTGTATGCTGTCATCGCCCCCTCGCTGGCCCCTGAGCCCTTTAGCCTGATCTGGGACATACGCCTCCCCCCAAAGATCCGGATATTCCTCTGGCAGTGGATCCAGGGACGCCTCCCTTCTAGGGTTGAAGTCCGCAAGCGCAATGGCCCTGGGGACGGGATGTGTCCCTTGTGCGTCACGTTTGAGGATTCGAACCACATTTTCTTCAACTGTCCCACTGTCCATTTCATGTGGTCGTGCTTCCGTGAAATGGTCGGCGGACAATGGTGCAATACCAACTTCCCTGACTTACTCGCGGAGATCCATGCCTCCTCCCGCGTTACCGCCATATCAGATGGCTATGCATTGGGATCCTCACGTGGACGCTTTGGAATATTCGCAACAAGCTTGTTATTCAGAAAGTGCCTCTACGACGTGCGACGGACGCGATCTTCAAAATGTGTGGCTATTTGTAGCTCTGGCGGCCTCTTAGCTACCCTCAGGACCGGATCATCATCAACACCCTCCTCGCCGACCTTCGATCGATGGCCTTCCGCATGGCGCCCCCGCTTCCGCCACCGTCGCCGGAGCCTGATTAGGCCTGCTTCTTGTGTGGCGTTCATTGTGTGTGTCCTTTTGTTCTTAGGGCTTGTTGAGATGTGCCCTCACCATTAACCCTACTGCTACCTTAACTGTGTGTGTGTGACTTTGGGTGTGTCTGTGCGTGTGTGTGAACATTGTTGGATGTTTGGCTCGGGCGGTTTGCTTTATATATAAAGTGGGGCGAAAGCCTTTTTCGGTAAAGTGTTCAAGAAGGGTTTACCAAATATAATGGGACAAACGTCATCTTGTGGGGAACCAAGAACAAGAAAATCAGTAGGATATCTAACTTTCCCACACAAGACTTCAACATCTCTAACAATTACAATTGGTGAAATAGTATCTCTATTGGCAAGCTTAATCGTAACATCAATATCTTCTATCTCAGCAGGTGCAATATCATGCATAATTTCTTCATATAAGGAATGAGGTATTGCACTCGCACTAGCACCCATATCACATAAGCCATGATAACAATGATCTCCTATTTTAACAGAAACAACATGCATGCCTACAACAGGTCTATGTTTATTTTTAGTATCGGGTCTAGCAATTCTAGCTGCTTCATCACAGAAGTAAATAACATGCCTGTCAATATTATCGACCAAGAGATCTTTAACCATAGTAATACTAGGTTCAACTTTAATTTCCTTAGGGGGTGTAAGTGTTCTAGCATTACTCTTACGAACCACAGTTGAAGCTTTAGCATGATCGTTTATTCTAACAGGGAAAGGTGGTTTCTCAATATAAGCAGTAGGAACAATAGGATCAACATTATAAGTGATAGTATTTTCTTCAACTTTAATAGGTTCTACTACTTTTACTTTAATGGGAGGATGATATTTAAACCACTTCTCCTTGGGGAGATCAACATGAGTAGCAAATGATTCATAGAAACAAGCTACTATCTCAGAGTTAAGTCCATATTTAGTGCTAAATTCATGAAAAGCATCGGTATCCATAAAAGATTTAACACAATCAAACTTAGGTGTTATACCTGACTCCTTACCTTCGTTGAGTTCCCAATCTTCAGAGTTGCGCTTAATTCTTTCCAATAAATCCCATTTGAATTCAATAGTCTTCATCATAAAAGAACTAGTACAAGAAGTATCGAGCATGGAGCGATTATTGAGAGAAAGCCGAGTATAAATTTTTTGAATAATAATTTCTCTTGAGAGCTCATGATTGGGGCATGAATATAACATTGACTTAAGCCTCCCCCAATCTTGAGTGATACTCTCTCCTTCGCGAGGCCAAAAATTATATATATAATTATGATCACGATGAACTAGATGCATAGGATAAAACTTCTGATGAAATTCCAATTTCAATCGGTTGTAGTTCCATGATCCAATATCATCACATGGCCTAAACCATATCAATGCCTTTCCCTTCAAAGATAAAGGGAATAATTTCTTCTTGATAACATCCTCGGGCATACCTGCAAGCTTAAATAATCCACAAACTTCATCCACATAGATTAGAAGCATATCGGGATGTAATGTTCCATCTCCTGTAAAAGGATTAGCTAGTAGTTTCTCTATCATACCTGAAGGAATTTCAAAGTAATCATTTTCAGTAGGTTCAGTAGGTTGAGGAGCAACTCTTTGCTCTACTGGTCAGGGTGAAGATACCCAGAACAAGCCCCTCAAAGGATTATTTTCCATAGTAACAGTGACAGTAAATTTCAGCACACTATATAAATTTTTCCTTACCAAATTCCACCTACTAGAGGCGCTTCACTCCCCGGCAACGGCGCCAGAAAAGAGTCTTGATGACCCACAAGTATAGGGGATCTATCGTAGTCCTTTCAATAAGTAAGAGTGTCAAACCCAACGAGGAGCAGAAGGAAATGTCAAGCAGTTTTCAGTAAGGTATTCTCTGCAAGCACTGAAATTATCAGTAACAAATAGTTTTATGATAAGGTAATTCTTAACGGGTAACAAGTAACAAAAGTAAACAAGGTGAAGCAAGGTGGCCCAATCCTTTTTGTGGCAAAGGACAAGCCTGGACAAACTCTTATATAAAGGAAAGTGCTCCCGAGGACACATGGGATTTATCGTCAAGCTAGTTTTCATCATGCTCATATGATTCGCGTTCGTTACTTTGATAATTTGATATGTGGGTGGACCGGTGCTTGGGTACTGCCCTTCCTTGGACAAGCATCGCACTTATGATTAACCCCTCTCGCAAGCATCCGCAACTACGAAAGAAGAATTAAGGTAAACCTAACCATAGCATGAAACATATGGATCCAAATCAGCCCCTTACGAAGCAACGCATAAACTAGGGTTTAAGGTTATGTCACTCTAGCAACCAATCATCTACTTATTACTTCCCAATGCCTTCCCCTAGGCCCAAACAATGGTGAAGTGTCATGTAGTCGACGTTCACATAACACCACTAGAGGAAAGACAACATGCATCTCATCAAAATATCGAACGAATACCAAATTCACATGACTACTTATAACAAGACTTCTCCCATGTCCTCAGGAACAAACGTAACTACTCACAAATCATACTCATGTTCATAATCAGAGGGGTATTAATGTGCATAAAGGATCTAACATATAATCTTCCACCGAATAAACCAACTAGCATCAACTTCAAGGAGTAATCAATACTACTAGCAACCCACAGGTACCAATCGGAGGTTTTGAGACAAAGATCGGATACAAGAGATGAACTAGGGTTTGAGAGGAGATGGTGCTGGTGAATATGTTGATGGAGATTGAACCCCTCCCGATGAGAGGATCGATGATGATGACGATGGTGACGAATTCCCCCTCCCAGAGGGATGTTTCCCCGACAGAACAGCTCCGCCGGAGCCCTAGATTGGTTCCGCCGAGGTTCCGCCTTGAGACGGCGGCACTTCGTCCTGAAAGCTTCCTTCTAATTTTTTCCAGGGCAAAAGACACCTTATACTAGAAGATGGGCATCGGGGGGGCTTCCAGGTGGCCCACGAGGCGGGCGGACTTCCAGGTGGCCCACAAGGCAGGGGGCGCGCCCAGGGGTTAGGGTGCGCCCTCCACCCTCGTGGATAGTGGGGGGGCCCCCCTCTGGTGATTTCTTCGCACAATATTTTTAATATATTCCAAACCTGACTTTCGTGGAGTTTCAAGACTTTTGGAGTTGTGCAGAATAGGTCTATAATATTTGCTCCTTTTCTAGCCCAGAATTCCAGCTGCGCGCATTCTCCCTCTTCATGTTAACCTTGTAAAATAAGAGAGAAAAGACATAAGTATTGTGACATAATGTGTAGTAACAGTCCATAATGCAATAAATATTGATATAAAAGCATGATGCAAAATGGATGTATCCCATGCAAGATCTAGCTAGGGGATGCATAGCAACGAGAGGGGGAGAGAGAGTGTCCACGTACCCTCGTAGATCAAAAGCGAAAGCGTTAGATTAACACGGTTGAGGTAGTCGAACGTCTTTGCGATCCAACCGATCAAGCATCGAAAGTACGACACCTCCGAGTTTTGCACATGTTCAGCTCGATGACATCCCTCGAACTCTTGATCCAGTAGAGGGTCGAGGGAGAGTTTCATCAAAACGACGGCGTGGTGACGGTGATGGTGATGTGATCCGCACATGGCTTTGCCTAAGCACTACGTGAATATGACCGGAGGAGTAAACCGCGGAGGGAGACGCCGCACATGGCTTGAAACAATTGGTGTGTTTCCAAGGGGTGCCCTACCTACCCATGTATATAAAGGAGGGAGAGGAGGAGGCTGGCCACCAGGGGCGCGCCAAGGAGATGGGAGTTCTACTAGGACTCCATTCCTAGTAGGATCCCCCCCTCTTTTTTTCCTTCTCATGGAGGGGGAAAGAGGGAAGGTAGAGGGAAGAGGAGAAGGAAAGGGGGGCGCCCTCCTCCCCTAGTCCAATTCGGACTCCCTGTGGGAGGGGCGCACGGCCACCCCTTGTGGGCTGCCTCCCCTCTCCCCTATGGCCCATGTAGGCCCATTACTTGTTGGGGAACGTAGTAATTCAAAAATACTCCTACGATCACGCAAGATCTATCTAGGAAATGCATAGCAAAGAGAGGGAAGAGTGTATCCACGTACCCTCGTAGACCGAAGCAGGAGCATTTAGTAACGCGGTTGATGTAGTCGAACGTCTTCACAATCCAACCGATCCAAGTACCGAATGTACTGCACCTCCATGTTCAGCACACGTTCAGCATGATGACGTCCCTCGAGCTCTTGATCCGGTAGAGGGTTGAGGGGGAGTTCCGTCAGCATGATAGCATGGCGACGATGTTGGTGATGTGATCCGCGCAAGGCTTCACCTAAGCACTACGACAGTATGACCGAGGTGGTAAACTGTGGAGGGGGCACCGCACATGGCTAAGAAACAATTGTGTGTCTTTAGGGTGCCCCCTGCCCACATATATAAAGGAGGGGGAGGAGAAGGCCGGCCCAAGGGGGCGCGCGTCATGAGGGGGGAGTCCTACTAGGACTCCGTTCCTAGTAGGATTCGCCCCCCCTCCTTCCATCTAACGGAGAGGGGAAAGGGGAAGGGAGAGAGGGAGAAGGAAAGAGGGGGGCCGCGCCCCCTCCCCTTGTCCAATTCGGATTGGGGCAAGGGAGGCACGCGCCACTTCCTGTGGCATACCTCCTCTCCTCCACTATGGACCAATAGGCCCATTAACTTTCCCGGGGGGTCCCGGTAACCTACCGGTACTCCGAAAAATCCCCGAACTTCTTCGGAACCATTCCGGTGTCCGTATATAACCTTACAGTATATCAATCTTTACCTCTCGACCATATCGAGACTCCTCGTCATGTCTGGGATCTCATCTGGGACTCCAAACAAACTTCGGTCACCAAAACACATAACTCATAATACAAATCATCATTGAACGTCAAGCGTGCGGACCCTACGTGTTGGGGAACGTAGTAATTTCAAAAAAATTCCTACGCACACGCAAGATCATGGTGATGGCATAGCAACAAGAGGGGAGAGTGTTGTCCACGTACCCTCATAGACCGTAAGTGGAAGCATTAGCACAACGTGGTTGATGTAGTCGTACGTCTTCACGACCCGACCGATCCAAGCACCGAACGTACGGCACCTCCGAGTTCAGCACACGTTCAGCTCGATGACGATCTCCGGGCTCCGATCCAGCAAAGCTCCGGAGATGAGTTCCGTCAGCACGACGGCGTGGTGACGATGATGATGTTCCACCGGCGCAGGGCTTCGCCTAAACTCCGCGACGATATGACCGAGGTGGAATATGGTGGAGGAGGGCACCGCACACGGCTAAGGAATGATCCGTAGATCAACTTGTGTTGTTATGCCTAGAGGTGCCCCCCCTGCCCCCGTATATAAAGGAGCCAGGTGGAGGGGTTCGGCCGGCCAGGAGGGGCGCGCCAGGAGGAGTCCTCCTCCCACCGGGAGTAGGACTCCCCCCCTTCCTTGTTGGAGTAGGAGAGAAGGAAAGAGGGGGAGAGGAGGAAGGAAAAGGGGGCTGCACCCCTTGTCCAATTCGGACCAGAGGGGGGCTGTGCCCCTCCTTCCTTTCGGCCTCTCTCCTCTATTCCCGTATGGCCCAATAAGGCCCATATACTCCCCGGCGAATTCCCCTAACTCTCCGGTACTCCGAAAAATACCCGAATGACTCGGAACCTTTCCGAACTCCGAATATAGTCGTCCAATATATCGATCTTTACGTCTTGACCATTTCGAGACTCCTCGTCATGTCCCCGATCTCATCCGGGACTCCGAACTCCTTCGGTACATCAAAACTCATAAACTCATAATATAACTGTCATCGAAACCTTAAGCGTGCCGACCCTACGGGTTCGAGAACTATGTAGACATGACCTAGAACTATTCTCGGTCAATAACCAATAGCGGAACCTGGATGCTCATATTGGCTCCTACATATTCTACGAAGATCTTTATCGGTCAAACCGCATAACAACATACTTTGTTCCCTTTGTCATCGGTATGTTACTTGCCCGAGATTTGATCGTCGGTATCCAATACCTAGTTCAATCTCATTACCGGCAAGTTTCTTTACTCGTTACGTAATGCATCATTCCGTAACTAACTCATTAGCTACATTTCTTGCAAGGCTTATAGTGATGTGCATTACCGAGAGGGCCCAGAGATACCTCCCCGACAATCGGAGTGACAAAACCTAATCTCGAAATACGCCAACCCAACATGTACCTTTGGAGACACCTGTAGTGCTCGTTTATAATCACCCAGTTACTTTGTGACGTTTGGTAGTACCCAAAGTGTTCCTCCGGTAAATGGGAGTTGCATAATCTCATAGTTACAGGAACATGTATAAGTCATGAAGAAAGCAATAGCAATATACTAAACGATCAAGTGCTAGGCTAACGGAATGGGTCATGTCAATCACATCATTCTCCTAATGATGTGATCCCGTTAATCAAATGACAACTCATGTCTATGGTTAGGAAACTTAACCATCTTTGATTCAACGAGCTAGTCAAGTAGAGGCATACTAGTGGCACTATGTTTGTCTATGTATTCACACATGTATTATGTTTCCGGTTAATACAATTCTAGCATGAATAATAAACATTTATCATGATATAATAAAATAAATAATAACTTTATTATTGCCTCTAGGGCATATTTCCTTCAGTCTCCCACTTGCACTAGAGTCAATAATCTAGTTCACATCGCCATGTGATTTAACACCAATATTCATATCTGTATATGATTAACACCCATAGTTCACATCGTCATGTGATCAACACCCAAAGGGTTTACTAGATTCAATAATCTAGTTCACATCGCTTATGTGATTAACACCCAAAAGAGTACTAAGGTGTGATCATGTTTTGCTCGTGAGAGAAGCTTAATCAACTGGTCTGTCACATTCAGAGCCGTATGTATTTTGCAAATATTCTATGTTCACAATGCTCTGCACGGAGCTACTCTAGCTAATTGCTCCCACTTTCAATATGTATCCAGATTTGAGACTTAGAGTCATCTGGATTGGTGTAAAAGCTTGCATCGTTGTAACCTTTTACGACGGCCTCTTTTATCACCTCCATAATCGAGAAACATCTCCTTAGTCCTCACTAAGGATATTCTTGACTGTTGTCCAGTGATCTACTCTTAGATCAAAATTGTATTCCTTTGTCAAACTCAGAGCAAGGTATACAATAGGTCTGGTTCACAGCATATCATACTTTATGGAACCTATGACTGAGGCATAAGGAATGACTTTTCATTCTCTTTCTATTTTCTGCCATGGTCGGGTCTTGAGTCTTACTCAACTTCACACCTTGCAACATAGGCAAGAACTCCTTCTTTGACTGTTCCATTTTGAACTATTTCAAAAATTTATCAAGGTATGTATTCATTGAAAAATCTTATCAAGCGTCTTGATCTATCTATATAGATCTTGATGCTCAATGTGTAAGCAGCTTCACCGAGGTCTTTCTTTGAAAAACTCTTATTCAAGTATCCTTTCATGCTATCCAGAATTTCTATATCATTTCCAATCAACAATATGTCATTCACATATAATATTAGAAATGCTACAGAGCTCCCACTCACTTTCTTGTAAATACAGGCTTTCTCAAAAATTCTGTATAAAACCATATGCTTTGATCAACTTATCAAAGCGTATATTCCAACTCCGAGAGGCTTGCACCAGTCCACAAATGGATCGCTGGAGCTTGCACACTTTGTTAGCACCTTTAGGATTGACAAAACCTTCTGGTTGCATCATATACAACTCTTCTTTAAGAAAACCATTAAGGAATGCAGTTTTGACATCCATTTGCCAGATTTCATAAAATGTGGCAATTGCTAACTTGATTCGGACAGACTTAAGTATCGCTACAGTTGAGAAAATCTCATTGTAGTCAACACCTTGAACTTGTCAAAAACCTTTTGCGACAAGTCGAGCTTTGTAGATAGTAACACTACTATCAATGTCTGTCTTCCTCTTGAAGATCCATTTATTTTCTATGGTTTGCCGATCATCGGGAAAGTCCACCAAAGTCCACACTTTGTTCTCATACATGGATCCTATCTCAGATTTCATGGCCTCTAGCCATTTTGCGGAATCTGGGCTCATCATCGCTTCCTCATAGTTCGTAGGTTCATCATGGTCAAGTAACATGACTTCCAGAATAGGATTACCGTACCACTCTGGTGCGGATCTTACTCTGGTAGACCTACGAGGTTCAGTAGAAACTTGATCTGAAAATTCATGATCAATATCATTAGCTTCCTCACTAATTGGTGTAGTTGTCACAGGAACCGGTTCTTGTGATGAACTACTTTTCAATAAGGGAGCAGGTACAGTTACCTCATCAAGTTCTACTTTCCTCCCACTCACTTCTTTCGAGAGAAACTCCTTCTCTAGAAAGGATCCATTTTAGCAACGAATATCTTGCCTTCGGATCTGTGATAGAAGGTGTACCCAACAGTTTCCTTTGGGTATTCTATGAAGACGCACTTCTCCGATTTGGGTTTGAGCTTATCAGGATGAAACTTTTTCACATAAGCATCATAGCCCCAAACTTTAAGAAACGACAACTTCGGTTTACTGCTAAACCATAGTTCATACGGTGTCGTCTCAACGGATTTAGATGGTGCCCTATTAAACGTGAATGCAGCTGTCTCTAATGCATAACCCCAAAAATGATAGTGGTAAACTGATAAGAGATATCATAGATCGCACCATATCTAGTAAAGTGCGATTACGACGTTCGGACACACCATTACATTGTGGTGTTCTAGGTGGCGTGAGTTTGTGAAACTATTCCATATTGTTTTAATTGAAGACCAAACTCGTAACTCAAATATTTGTCTCCGCGATCAGATCACAGAAATTTTATTTTCTTGTTACGATGATTTTTCCACTTCACTCTGAAATTCTTTGAACCTTTCAACTATTTCAGACTTATGTTTCATCAAGTAGATATACCCATATCTGCTCAAATCATCTTGTGAAGGCCAGAAAATAACGATACTTTGCCACGAGCATCAACACTCATTGGATCGCATACATCGGTATGTATTATTTCCAATAAGTCAGTAGCTTGTTCCATTGTTTTGGAGAACGGAGTTTTAGTCATCTTGCCCAAAAGGCACGGTTCGCAAGCATCAAATGATTCATAACCAAGTGATTCCGAAAGTCCATCTTTATGGAGTTTCTTCATGCGCTTTACACCGATATGACCCAAACGGCAGTGCCACAAATAAATTGTACTATCATTATTAACTTTGCATCTTTTGGCATCAATATTATGAATATGTGTATCACTACGATCGAGATCCAACAAACTATATTCATTGGGTGTATGACCATTGAAGGTTTTATTCATGTAAACAGAACAACAATTATTCTCTGATTTATATGAATAATCATATTGCAATAAACATGATCAAATCATATTCATGCTCAACGCAAACGCCAAATAACATTTATTTAGGTTTAACACTAATCCCAAAAGTATAGGGAGTGTGCGATGATGATCATATCAATCTTGGAACTACTTCCAACACTCATCATCACTTCCCCTCAACTAGTCTCTGTTTATTATGTAACTCCTGTTTCGAGTTACTAATCTTAGCAACCGAACAAGTATCAAATACTCAGGGGCTACTATAAACACTAGTAAGGCACACATCAATAACCTGTATATCAAATGTACCCTTGTTCACTTTGCCATCTTTCTTATCCACCAAATATTCAGGGCATTTCCGCTTCCAGTGACCATTTCCTTTGCAGTGTAAACACTCAGTTTCAGGCTTTGGTCCAGCTTTGGTCTTCTTCATGGGAGTGACAACTTGTTTGCCATTCTACTTGAAGTTTCCCTTTCTTTCCCTTTGCCCTTTTCTTGAAACTAGTGGTCTTGTCAATCATCAACACTTGATGCTCTTTCTTGATTTCTACCTTCGTCGATTTCAACATCACGAAGAGCTCGGGAATCGTTTTCGTCATCCCTTGCATACTATAGTTCATCACGAAGTTCTAGTAACTTAGTGACGGTGACTAGAGAATTCTATCAATCACTATCTTATCTGGAAGATTAACTCCCACTTGATTCAAGCGATTGAAGTACCCAGACAATCTGAGCACATGCTCACTAGTTGAGCGATTCTCCTCCATCTTTTAGCTATAGAACTTGTTGGAGATTTCATATCTCTCAACTCGGGTATTTGCTTGAAATATTAACTTCAGTTCCTGGAACATCTCATATGGTCCATGACGTTCAAAACATCTTTGAAGTCCCGATTCTAAGCCGTTAAGCATGGTGCACTAAACTATCAAGTAGTCATCATATTGAGCTAGCCAAACGTTCATAACGTCTGCATCTGCTCCTGCAATAGGTTTGTCACCTAGCGGTGCATCAAGGACATAATTCTTCTGTGCAGCAATGAGGATAAACCTCAGATCACGGATCGAATCCACATCATTGCTACTAACATTTTTCAACACAATTCTCTCTAGGAACATATCAAAATAAACATATGAAAGAAACAACGCGAGCTATTGATCTACAACATAATTTGCAAAATACTATCAGGTACTAAGTTCATGATAAATTTAAGTTCAATTAATCATATTACTTAAGAACTCCCACTTAGACAGACATCTCTCTAGTCATCTAAGTGATCACGTGATCCAAATCAACTAAACCATGTCCGATCATCACGTGAGATGGAGTAGTTTTCAATGGTGAACATCACTATGTTGATCATATCTACTATATGATTCATGCTCGACCTTTCGGTCTCCGTGTTCCGAGGCCATATCTGTATATGCTAGGCTCGTCAAGTTTAACCTGAGTATTCCGCATGTGCAACTGTTTTGCACCCGTTGTATTTGAACGTAGAGCCTATCACACCCGATCATCACGTGGTGTCTTAGCACGAAGAACTTTCGCAACGGTGCATACTCAGGGAGAACACTTCTTGATTATTAGTGAGAGATCATCTTAAAATGCTACCGTCAATCAAAGCAAGATAAGATGCATAAAGGATAAACATCACATGCAATCAATATAAGTGATATGATATGGCCATCATCATCTTGTGCTTGTGATCTCAATCTTCGAAGCACCGTCGTGATCACCATCGTCACCGGCGCGACACCTTGATCTCCATTGTAGCATCGTTGTCGTTACGCCATCTATTGCTTCTACAACTATCGCTACCGCTTAGTGATAAAGTAAAGCAATTACAGGGCGTTTGCATTTCATACAATAAAGCGACAACCATATGGCTCCTGCCAGTTGCCGATAACTTCGGTTACAAAACATGATCATCTCATACAATAAAATATAGCATCACGTCTTGACCATATCACATCACAACATGCCCTGCAAAAACAAGTTAGACGTCCTCTACTTTGTTGTTGCAAATTTTACGTGGCTGCTACGGGTTTTAGCAAGAACCGTTCTTACCTACGCATCAAAACCACAACGATAGTTCGTCCAGTTGGTGCTGTTTTAACCTTCGCAAGGACCGGGCATAGCCACACTCGATTCAGCTAAAGTGAGAGAGACAGACACCCGCCAGCCACCTTTAAGCACGAGTGCTCGTAACGGTGAAACCAGTCTAGCGTAAGCGTACGCGTAATGTCGGTCCGGGCCGCTTCATCTCACAATACCGCCGAACCAAAGTATGACATGCTGGTAAGCAGTATGACTTGTATCGCCCACAACTCACTTGTGTTCTACTCGTGCATATAACATCAACGCATAAAACCTAGGCTCTGATACCACTGTTGGGGAACGTAGTAATTTCAAAAAAATTCCTACGCACACGCAAGATCATGGTGATGGCATAGCAATGAGAGGGGAGAGTGTTGTCCACGTACCCTCGTAGACCGTAAGAGAAAGCGTTAGCACAACACGGTTGATGTAGTCGTACGTCTTCACGATCTGACCGACCCAAGCACCGAACATACGGCACCTCCGAGTTCAGCACACGTTCAGCTCGATGACGATCTCCGGGCTCCGATCCAGCAAAGCTCCGGAGATGAGTTCCGTCAGCACGATGGCATGGTGACGATGATGGTGTTCTACCGGCGCAGGGCTTCGCCTAAACTCCGCGACGATATGACCGAGGTGGAATATGGTGCAGGGAGGCACCGCACACGGCTAAGGAACGATCCGTAGATCAACTTGTGTTGTTATGCCTAGAGGTGCCCCCCCTGCCCCCGTATATAAAGGAGCCAGGGGGAGGGGTTCGGCCGGCCAGGAGGGGCGCGCCAGGAGGAGTCCTCCTCCCACCGGGAGTAGGACTCCCCCCTTCCTTGTTGGAGTAGGAGAGAAGGAAAGAGGGGGAGAGGAGGAAGGAAAAGGGGGCTGCACCCCTTGTCCAATTCGGACCAGAGGGGGGCTGCGCCCCTCCTTCCTTTCGGCCTCTCTCCTCTATTCCCGTATGGCCCAATAAGGCCCATATACTCCCCGGCGAATTCCCGTAACTCTCCGGTACTCCGAAAAATACCCGAATGACTCGGAACCTTTCCGAACTCCGAATATAGTCGTCCAATATATCGATCTTTACGTCTCAACCATTTCGAGACTCCTTGTCATGTCCTCAATCTCATCCGGGACTCTGAACTCCTTCGGTACATCAAAACTCATAAACTTATAATATAACTGTCATCGAAACCTTAAGCGTGCGGACCCTACGGGTTCGAGAACTATGTAGACATGACCTAGAACTATTCTCGGTCAATAACCAATAGCAGAACCTGGATGCTCATATTGGCTCCTACATATTCTACGAAGATCTTTATCGGCCAAACCGCATAACAACATACTTTGTTCCCTTTGTCATCGGTATGTTACTTGCCCGAGATTTGATCGTCGGTATCCAATACCTAGTTCAATCTCGTTACCGGCAAGTTTCTTTACTCGTTACGTAATGCATCATTCCGTAACTAACTCATTAGCTACATTGCTTGCAAGGCTTATAGTGATGTGCATTACCGAGAGGGCCCAGAGATACCTCCCCGACAATTGAAGTGACAAAACCTAATCTCGAAATACGCCAACCCAACATGTACCTTTGGAGACACCTGTAGTACTCCTTTATAATCACCCAGTTACGTTGTGATGTTTGGTAGTACCCAAAGTGTTCCTCCGGTAAACGGGAGTTGCATAATCTCATAGTTACAGGAACATGTATAAGTCATGAAGAAAGCAATAGCAATATACTAAACGATCAAGTGCTAGGCTAACGGAATGGGTCATGTCAATCACATCATTCTCCTAATGATGTGATCCCGTTAATCAAATGACAACTCATGTCTATGGTTAGGAAACTTAACCATCTTTGATTCAACGAGCTAGTCAAGTAGAGGCATACTAGTGACACTATGTTTGTCTATGTATTCACACATGTATTATGTTTCCGGTTAATACAATTCTAGCATGAATAATAAACATTTATCATGATATAAGGAAATAAATAATAACTTTATTATTGCCTCTAGGGCATATTTCTTTCACTACGGGTTCGAGAACTATGTAGACATGACCAAGACACATCTCCGGTCAATAACCAATAGTGGAACCTGGATGCTCATATTGGCTCCTACATATTCTACGAAGATCTTTATCGGTCAAACCGCATAACAACATACGTTGTTCCCTTTGTCATCGGTATGTTACTTGCCCAAGATTTTATCGTCGGTATCAACATACCTAGTTCAATCTCGTTACTGGCAAGTCTCTTTACTCATTCTGTAATGCATCATCCCGTAACCAACTCATTAGTCACTTTGCTTGCAAGGCTTATAGTGATGTGCATTACTGAGAGGGCCCAGAGATACCTCTCTGATACATGGAGTGACAAATCCTAATCTTGATCTATGCCAACCCAACAAATACCTTCAAAGACACCTGTCGAGCATCTTTATAATCACCCAGTTACATTGTGATGTTTGATAGCATACAAGGTGTTCCTCTGGTATTCAGGAGTTGCATAATCTCATAGTCAGAGGAATATGTATAAGTTATGAAGAAAGCAATAGCAATAGAACTTAATGATCATTATGCTAAGCTAACGGATGGGTCTTGTCCATCACATCATTCTCCTAATGATGTGATCCCATTCATCAAATATCAACACATGTCTATGGTCAGGAAACTTAACCATCTTTGATTAACAAGCTAGTCAAGTAGAGGCATACTGGGGACACTTTGTTTTGTCTATGTATTCACACATGTATCAAGTTTCCGATTAATACAATTCTAGCATGAATAATAAACATTTATCATAATATAAGGAAATATAAATAGCAACTTTATTATTGCCTCTAGGGCATATTTCCTTCAGTCTCCCACTTGCACTAGAGTCAGTAATCTAGATTACATTGTAATGATTCTAACACCCATGGATTCTTGGTGCTGATCATGTTTTGCTCATGGAAGAGGCTTAGTCAACGGGTCTGCAACATTCAGATCCGTATGTATTTTGCAAATCTCTATGTCTCCCTCCTTGACTAGATCACGGATGGAATTGACGCGTCTCTTGATGTGTTTGGTTCTCTTGTGAAATCTGGATTCCTTCGCCAAGGCTATTGATCTAGTATTGTCACAAAAGATTTTCATTGGACCCGATGCACTAGGTATTATACCTAGATCGGATATGAACTCCTTCATCCAGACTCCTTCATTTGATGCTTCCGAAGTAGCTATGTACTCCTCTTCACACATAGATCCCGCCACGACACTCTGCTTGGAACTGCACCAACTAACAGCTCCACCATTCAATATAAATATGTATCCGGTTTGCGACTTAGAGTCATCCGGATCAGTGTCAAAGCTTGCATCGATGTAACCATTTACGATGAGCTCTTTGTCACCTCCATAAACGGGAAACATATCCTTAGTCCTTTTCAGGTATTTCAGGATGTTCTTGACCGCTGTCCAGTGATCCACTCCTGGATTACTTTGGTACCTCCATCCTATACTTATACATTACTAGGGAAAAGCCTAGCAGCAGCGCGGGTTTTTGGCCTACCAGTTGCGCGGGCACCGGCGCTACTAATAGGGCGCTACAGCTAACCCATAGCAGCAGCGCGTGCGCGGCCGCGCTACTGCTATACAAGTGTAGCAGCAGCATGCTGCGTGGATGCTCGCTACTGCTAATAGCTCTAGCTCGCTTTGGCCGTACGCGCTACTGCTATAGTGACACTGCTGCTAACTTTCCTCCACTCGGTACTGCTAATTTTAGTAGTTTTTTATTTTTTTTCTGCATATTTTTTTTGTATTTGAACAGGCTTTATACAAGAATCTTTAGCACATGCAAATGTCATCATCATACACATACACTGCAAGATCACAAATGTAATCATAGCATATACATACAAATAGTCTCATCATAATCATCATCCAACACAAAGTGGTATCTTGTCATCACCTCGAAAATAGCGATACATGCAAGTCTCGAACACTTGCAACTACAACGTCGTCCATCTAAACAAAGGTAAACGCGAGAAGAGCTATCACTATGAGTGAGAGCGGAACTATGCAGTACATGAGGCGGCGGTTACGAGTCCTCTCTCGCGCTAGCGTGAACCTCAAGTAACTAGCTTCTCCTTCTTGTCTGCTTTTGAAGCCTTTATGGCTGGCGCCCGAGATCCCATTCACTTGCGCCTGACACTCAGGCCACTCGGTGTACACCCCCAGAACCTTCCCTTTGTACATGACATAGCACTGCCATCTCGCCATCAAGAAGCTAGGTACCTGTTAGAGATGCATCTTCATCAAGAGGATGTACAATCATATGCAACAAAATATACTAGAGCAACACGAAAAAGAAAGGGTTAGCAACTAGATGCAACATACAGTACGCAAACTAATTAACTAGAGGTACGCAGGTCACCGTACCCAAACTAACAAAGTAGCGTTACGCAAGTTCGGCAGGGACCATGGACATCACAAAGTTTCATCGCTACAGAAAGTATACAAGTTCAATCGACACATATCATCATCATCGGCATCGTAAATCACTAGAAGTTCCATCCTTCCATATCATCAAGGATGGACCCTAGCTGCTTGAACAGCGTGAGGTCATGACATTGCATGCCTATGCGAGTTCAGACGTCAGCTCACGATATAGGGCCGTGGTGGAACATCCTCTTCTCATTGATGACTTCTTTCATGATGATCATCGCAATGTCCCTTTGGATGCGAAAGAAGTCATCTCTAAGTTTATAATCCGCTTCTCCATGAGATTCTAGCCACTTGTGGATATGATCATCATTTCTGCTTGTCATGGGAAGCTTTTGGTGATTCGTGCTGAACTCAATCATGAGATGGATGATGTAGAATCCATCCTTGTTGCTTGGTTTTGGGACATGGATGCAGGAGAAGTTAGTTTTATGCGTGAAACCCATCTTATTGTTCCTTTGTTTCCTGATCTACATGTGGCCACCTCTAATGCTGAAGCCTTGGAGAGCATCATCTAGAATATTCATTATGTGGGTGTAGTCCTTTTTCTCGTAGTCTCTGGATGGGTAAAAATACACGGCGTGGGAGACTCGCGGGTAAATAACGATAAGGACGGCGCGCCCGTTGCTGCGGGGAAAAGACACCTCAAATTATTCTCCATATGAGCGAGAAGGAATGATTGAAATGTATGAAAGGGTTGTCTGGAACTGGCTTACTTTGGATGATAAGGCACGAGGACAATTTCCTGGTCCTTATTCTGTACCATGAAGTTTTGGAGGTAGTCCCTAGCAGTTTCATGCTCAAAGTCGCCGAGACTCAAGAAAGACTCGTGCATGTAGTACGGATCCGCCACACAGATTTGCGAGACTTCTTCACTCTTAATGACTGAGCTCATATGTAGCACAAAAAGGCGGACGATTGTAAAATCGAGCCGCCTTGTCAGAAACATCTCAAAGATATGGTCAAACCGCAGGAAGAACACCTCTGCGGGCCGTGTGTCGACGTAGCACTTCCCCTCAGGCACACAAGCCGGGTATGCCAGATATCCTGGATCCTTTGAGGCTAGTAGGCTTTTCTCAATCGACAACACATGGTCGTGCAGTCTCCTGAGATCCCCTGATAGTGCCTCCAGCGGTTTTGATGGTAGCATCGGCTCGCCCGTGAGATGGAACATGGCCGAACTTTCACGGGTACACGCTCTTCAGAATCCATCGTTTGGCTGTGCTCTAGCTTGTTTGGAGGCAGCTATCTTCCCCGATCTGTTCCTCTCCTTTTTCTTGGGCACACCTTCCAGACCCTTCCTTAACCCCTGCCCCAGGGTTCCCGGGCTAAGCACTGTATGACCCCCGGCTAGTTGAGCCTGTGTTGAGGCGGCATCTTCAAGCGTGTCCTGTGAGGAATTCATGAAGAGAGACTTTTTGCAATCCTTCCAATGACCTTCCTGCCCGGGCATATCATCCATATCCTCATTAGCATGCTGACAGCCCGATTCGTCATATGGTTGACTCATCATATCTATGTCACAGTCATACGCGTTTGTATTGAGGAAACCCATAGGTTCGACCTCTGTCTCATCATCCATTCTCTGTTCTACAGGACCGATTACATCAGCCAGTACTATTGCACCCCCTTCATCACGTCGTCCACCGCTCTCACCCGGCACTACAGGAGCTGGTAATTGCGTAGGCGGGGTGGTGGTCTCTGGACATGCTTGTTGATGTGTGGTTATTGGTGTGCTCTCGGCCGGCTCCAAACGAATAAGATTCTTCGACCATAGCAGCACCCAACCCTTGCAGCTTCCAATCCGCGGCGGGGTCTCGTCGTCCTCTCCCACATGCTGTACTGGAGGAGGCAAATCCTCATGCCCCGATTTCACACTGGACAAGCCAACCCTGAAGTGCCCAGCGGGGTTCGGCTGGTTGTGGAACGTGGGTTGCAAGGGGTTCATTATCATCCCCTTTCCCACGTCCACCTTCTGGCCTTTGAACAAGTAGAGTATGGTGCACGGGGTTTCTTCGGCCTGCAAACACATATGTCTGTGGTGTAAAACATCCGAAAGGCAACGAAAATGGAATATTCTATATATATATATATATATATATATATATATATATATGTTGGTGCGACATGTAATTACCGTGACGGCGTCGAGCTCCGCCAAAGACGAAGGCCCACCTAGTGCGCCAGAGACTGAGGACGGGCTGCTATGAGCGGGAGCGACTGCGAGAGGAGGCCCGGTTGTGGGAGAAAGTGATGGTGCGGTGTTGTTGTTGTTCATGGAGTTGCTCCCGACGAAACTGGGCATCGGGAAATCATGTACCGTCTTGTCTGGATTTTCCTTCGTCCAGTTGATGATAGCTGGAACCAAGTTAGTAGCAAAATCATTTATGCAGGCAGTTACAGCTGCATTGACTGCCTGCTGTAGCACCTCATTTTTCTCCTCGGCTGTTTTTTCGCGTCCTCGAAAGCTTTTTTCTCGACCGCAAGCTTCACCTTCTCGTTGATGTCCGCCTGACTAAACTTCTTTTTCTGCTTGTTGTCCTCCGGCCCTCATTGTAAAACACCTTCCACGTGGCGCCGTCTCCAGCGTCGTGCACACGACCATATTATAGACCCTGGCCCAAAGGGAGTCCCTTAAGTTCGTTCAAGGCCCGGTTGAGAGGGGTGTCCCACTTGGGCCTCATTGGAGAAGTAGGGCTTTCGGCTGCAAGCTGGTGTTGCTTCTCCTGCAGAAGGAGCGTGAACCGTTTAGGAATGTGTAGTCGACTAGATATGGAGCTAAATGTAAGGTGGTAAAAGAATAATTACCAGTAGTCTAATCAATTTCCTCATGATCTGGTCTGTGTAAAAAACCTTTTTTTCCTTGTCCCACTTGTAGTGGGCCCTGATGAAGTCATGCTCCAAGGGGTTGGTGAACGTCGTGAAGGGGTCTGGGATACCTGCGGCTTCACGTTTCGCGTCCTCCTTATCCCATATGGGCCTTTTACCGAGGTAGCCACGGCTTCCAAGGCAATGCTTCCCTGTGTTCCTTTGCTGAATGGTCTTGAATTTCGCAGCCTTAGCCTTGGCTGCCTTGGTAGCGCAAGTGTCCTTGAACTTTTCGAACTCCTCTTCCGTAAGTGTCGAATTTTCCTCCAGAATCTTGGATAGGGGTTCCTTAGCCTCAATAGCTCGTTTCACCTGTCACATCCCTAGTCTAGGTCATACCAGAACTAGGGATGTGTGTCACATCCCTAGTTATGGTATGACCTAGACTAGGGATGTGACATCACCCTCCCTTTCCAGGAGGCCAAATCATTGCTGAACATGCCCATGGCGTGATTGTTAATCTTTTTCATCTTCGGATCATCCCAGGGTTGTTCTATGTTATCATCCCGGTCGAGGAACTTGAATCTCTTGTGCAACTTCGTCAGGAGCAACTGCGTCAAATGTTCTTTACTCCTTAAGTCATCATCGTTGATGCTCGCGCATTCCCGTAGGATGCATCCTACTTGGTTCCCATAGCACTTGCGAGGTTCTTCCGGCTCTAATGGCGCAAACTTGCCAGGTGCCATCTTTGTGATCACTAGTCGTCCAATCCCTAGTTTGTTAGGTTTTCGTATCCTCTGCTTCTTCTGCTTCTTCTTTTCGGTAGCGGCATCGGCGCTGGTACCTTCCTCGCTGGTACCTTCCCCGCCGGTCTCGGTGCCGCCATCGGTGCCGGCACCGTCGGTGTTGATGTCGGCGTTAGTACCATCATCGAGGCCGACCTGCAAACCTTGCTTAGCAGTCAAACAGTCGAGGTACTCTTGTTCACCCTCATAATCCATCTCGTCTGCATCTTGGTCAGAAGGCCCAGTTTCTTCGTTGTTCGACATGTTTCCTATGATTAAGTCTCCTCGTTTTTTTCTAAAAGTATGAAAAAATGAGAAATGACATAAAAAAGAAATCTATGTGCCAGCACTCGATATGCCTACTATCTAGCACAAATCATGCCAAAATTCACGGAAAATTTTGGCATGACCTTTGCTAAAAAATGGACATATCGAGCGCCTGAAATTCACCGGAACGGAAATGAATCAACATTCCGGCGTAACATAGGCCACTCGGATCATTTACCAAAACTGAACCAAAACATCACTTGTCCAAATGACATGTCCAAATTCCAAACATGACATGTACAAAACATGACATGTCCACATATCACATGTCCAGTTCAAATTTGCATATAAATTCAGCCTACCTAAATTCAGCCTACCTAAATTTGCTTTAACAAGGGATGTTGATTTGGACAATTTCTTAAATGCTGCCTTTTCTTTTAACTACAATTGCTTAACCCTAAATTTCTGTCCTATTTTAAAACCTAGGTAAATTCATAACTAAATAGATAACCTAATTAACCTACTGCCCTAACTAAAACCTAAGTAAATTAATCGAAGAACCCTAGCTAGCAGAGAGAGGGGGGTTTACAGAGGGTGCAGGGGCGAGGAGGCAGGCCCGACGACGGCTGAGGTTGGGAGGAGAGGAAGCAGAGGAGGGAGGCATGGCGCATCGGGATCGGGGGCGAGCGCCGGGGTCGGGGGCGAGCGCCGGGGCGCGGCGGTGCGACGGGGGAAGAGAGAGTGGGGATTTGGGGGGAAAAGAGGCGGGATGAAGCAGAGAGAGTAGGATTTTTGGTTAAGTGAACGTAGCAGTAGCGCGTTTAGATCAAACACGCTACTACTATTACAGGCAGCTATAGCGGTTTTAAATGGAAACCGCTACTGCTACCTTGACTAGCTGTAGGTCTTGTTCAGTCAAGCGCTACTACTATAACCAGTTTTCCTTTTTCTTTTCCTTTATTTTCTCTCACTTTTTTCCGAGAGCAGTGAACAAAGGGAAGGCGATATATATTGCATCATTTGATGGTTAAATATGTATACAAAATAGGAACATATATATTACATCATTGGACCCATGCATAATAATGGCTAAGTGTGTATACAAAATAGGAACATATATATACATATTACATCATTTGACCGATAACATATGGTTCCTTAGCGTTGATGTTTTCGTTTTTGAGTCAGCTTCTTTCCCTTCTTGTTCGTTGAAGAATAATTGAGCCCCTCATTGTGACTTTTCCTTTTCCATGGAGTACGATTTTTCTTAGGTAATGTAGTATTGATTCTCTTTTGACGTATACTTCATCATCATCGTCATCTTCCCTCATTGGGTTGCCGTACTGATCGTAGTCTTCCTCGTTGGCGACTCCATCCATTCCAATGATGTTCCTTTTGCCTCTCCTCACGATAACACGGCTGGGATTGCACAGGTCGGTTATGAAGAAGCATTGTGTCACGTGCTTAGCGTGTACCCATGGCTCGTTTTTTGCGGTAGCGTTCACGGTAGCGCTCTTGGCGTCGTGTATAGTCATGGTAGTGAAATTCCGGTTTTCTCTTTCGACATTCTTAGCCCATCTGACACGGAACATCGTCGTGTTGTGCAGTCCAGCGTAGTCAAGCTCCCAGATCTCCTCGACCCTTCCGTAAAATCTTTCAGTTGTGCCGTTTTCACTGCTAGTCATGCGTTCCATCGTCACCCCTGAGTTATGGTCATCACTGTCCGTATCTTTGGCCTCCGTGTAGAACGTGTAACCGTTGATATCGTATGCCTGATAGGTTACGAGGTTGGGCGAGGGGCCATGTGCTAAGGCGTATATGAGCAATCCGTCCTTAGATCCCTCCTCCGGGGAATTAGCAATAATATGCTCTTTGAACCAATGCATGAAAGTGGAGTTATGCTCTCTAGTAACTTCGGCGTCCGTCCTGCATACCTCCCGGTCATGATACTTATTTGCGATAATTTCTTTGTGCAGTGCCACGAAAGGATCTACCTCGTCTAGGTGTTGTAGCACTACCAATTTTGCTCTGTCAAAGTTGCTGCGTCGATCTGAGTATGCCACGTCCAGTTCCCTGCGACTATTGGAGTGACCTTCTCCTTCGAGCCTCCCATCGTGCTTGTTAACGGGCAAACCAACACTAACACCAGGAGGCTGCAGGTCTGTGCCATATAGAAAATTCTCGCAGAAAGAGATGCACTCTTGTGTCAGATATCCCTAGACGATGCTTCCATCTAGACAGGACATGTTACGAACGAATCCTTTGATGATCCCATTCATCCTCTCAAACGGCATCATGTTGTGCAGAAATGACGGCCCCAGGTCTATTATGTCGTCCACAATATGGACACACAGATGCACCATCACGTCAAAGAACGCGGGCAGGAAGTACATCTCAAGCTCATTCAGTATCACAACGATCTCTTCATGTAGCCTTCAGAGCTGCTTCACACTGATCGACTTTCAAGAGATGACGTCGAAAAAGTTGTAGAGACCAATAAGCATGTCACGGACGTGCTTGTCCATTATCCCTCTAAGGGCAACAGGTAGTATCTGCGTCATCATCACATGACATTCATGGGACTTCATTCCGCTGAACCTTTTCTTGTCCGTGTCTAGATATCTGCTTATCTTGCCATAGTAACCAGAACTAACTTTGACTCCTGTAAGGCACTTAAAGAATTGACCGATCTCAGCCTGACTTAAGGTGAAGCAAGAAGGGGGGCAATAATCATCTTTCTTTATTTCCTTGCCCTTCTTCTCCCGTGCCTCTGTCTCCGTCTCTGTCTCGTCTAATATTTTACGGGGCAACATGTGCAGATCTTCCCTGATTTTCAAATCTTGCAAGTCTTTTCTTGCCTTCGGCCCATCCTTGGTCTTATCCGGCATGTTCATCAGTGTCGCGAGCAAGCTCTCAAGGACATTCTTACAGATATGCATTTGATCAAGGAAATGAGGTGTATCGAGTTTGTGCCAGTACTCAAGTCCCAGAACACAGACCTCGTCTTCCATACCTTCAGCAGCGGCTCCGGCGCCTTTCTCATCATCTTTCCCGGCGCGGGGCACTCCTTCATGTTTTTCAACAGCTCATCGATTTCTGCACCGCTCCGCTCACGTGGAGGTCCTCGATGCTCAGCGTGACCATTGAATAGATCTCCACGGGTCGTCCTATTTGAGCCATCTTCGATGCCCCATGTACATGATTTTCCCAGACCTGCCATCTTTCCTTGACATTAGCTGCTGAGACGTCGTATCATCCATGCACCGTGTGCATCCACAATATCCATGGCACACCTGGCCTGCGACATATCCGTAACCGAGATAGTCATGCACCGTCATGATCTGCATGGCTCTCATGTAGAAATACTCGCCTTTGCTGGCGTCCCATGTCTTGGCCGGCGTTTTCCATAACATGTCTAACTCCTCTTGAAGTAGCCCCAGATACAAATTAATATTATTTCCTGGTTGTTTCGGCCCTTGAATAAGCATGCTCATGTGAATGTACTTCGACTTCATGCACAACCAGGGGGGAGGTTGTACATCCATACAAACACGGGCCATGTGCTATGGTTGGTGTTCTGCTTGCCAAACGGATTCATGCCATCGGTACATGCGCCGAGCACGATGTTCCTTGCATCACATTCGAAATACCGATAGAAGTTGTTCAACGCTCTCCACTGGCTTCCATCCTTGACGTGTCTCAGCTTCGGATCATCTATATCGTCAGGCTTCTTCCTCTCCGCGTGCCAGCGCATTAGCTTTGCTTCCTTGGGATCTACAAAATACCGCTAGAGACGGGGAGTGATCAGTAAGTACCGTACAACTTTCTGGGGACATTTCTTCCCGACCTTCTTGTATCGAGAAGCATTGCACACCGGACAGCTTGTTTTTTCCGCGTGCTCCTTCTGATAAATTATGCAATCGTTGATGCATGCATGGTATCTAACATGCGGCAGATCAAGAGGGCACACGATCTTCTTGGCCTCATCAACACTAGTAGGACATAGATTCCCCGCGGGAAGAACATCCTTTAGGTACTTGAGATGCTCATCGAGGCTAGTGTTGGTACATTTTTTTAGCCTTCGTCTTCATGAGTTGGAGCATGAAACTCAAGCGGGTCACCTCAGGATTGCAACCATCATACAATGGAGTGTTCGAGTCTATCACCAGTTGCTCCATCTTAGCCTCCTCTCTATAAGCAGCTCTCTCAGTACTCGTCTCCTTGCGAAGCAATGCTTGAACATGAGGGTCCCGCACAATTGAACTTAGTACCGACGAACTCTGCTGTGTGGAGTCCACGTCGTTCTCTCTGCCGCCATGTCCGGCCCCTTCTCCTCCGCCATGTCCGGCCCCTTCTCCGCCTCCATGTCCGGCCTCTTCCCCGCCGCCATTATCTATCATCTCTTCGTATTGCCCCGTGTCATCATTGCCTGCCCCGTCGGCGTCCTCAACATCGTCGTCCTCATCTTCAATTATCCACCAAGTATAGCCATCCATGAAACCAGTCATGAGCAGGTGCGCTTCGACACGACCATCGTCATAGGGGTCGAGCCAAACTATTCCTTTGCATTTTCGACGCAGACATAAAACCTCTGTCCGGTTATTTTCTTTCATGTCCTGCACCGCCGACCGAAACCACCTGTCCATCATCGTTCCACTGACCATCATGAACGTCTGCATGGTAATAAAAAACGAATTGATTATAAAAATGCGTGCATGCATCAAAGTCATACAAAAATTTAGGATGACCTTCCCTAAAAATAGGACATATATAGATCTAGAGTTTGCCTGGAATATGCCAAAACGGAAATAAATCGACATTTCGGCAAAACATAGGCAACTCAAAAGCACAATTTGGCGTCAACTCATGCCACACACACAATTTCCATAATATTGCTCAATTATCATATCACACACACATACACATATTTCCATTTTGCAAAGCATGAAATTTTAATCACCTCTATCTCGAGATCGAGCACACGGTGGAGATGATGATGTAGGGAGATCAAAAGTGCACAAAGCTCTTCTTGACAAAGATAGATCTAGTTAGGGGGCAAATAGGTCACTTGAATAAATGCTACATCTACCTAGCTAGCTAATTTGGGAGGAGACAACTTCAACTAGTGGAGGGAAGGAAAAAGATAAAGGAGATGCATTAATGGAGGTGGTGTAGTTAGCTAGGAGTAATGAAGAGAGAGAAAGGTAGGTAGAAGAGGGAGAGTAATGGGGGAGAAGTCTTGAGAAAGAAGAAGAGTGAGAGAGGGAGGATGTGGGAGGTAGGGGAAAGGGAGGAGAGGAGATGGGGGAGGGGAGGACGGGTGGGGAAAAGGTGGTGGGTGCCGCGCCTTAGCAGTAGCGTAGGAGGAAAAGAGCGCTACTGGTAAGGGTGTAGTAGTAGCGCGCTTTACAAACACGCGCTACTGCTAAACGGGCCAACCGTGAGGACAATTTCAAAATTAGCAGGAGCGACGTGACAAAAAAGCGCGCTACTACTATTGCTTTAGTAGTAGCACGCATCGCGCCACCGTGCTGCTGGTAAACTGAGGTTGTTGGGTTCTGTCCATACATTTTTGTAGCAGCGCAGTTTATCCATCAAGCACTACTGCTAAATTTTCATCAGCAGCGCGCTTTTATGAAGATCGCTACTGCTAAGTAGCAGTAGCGCCTCTTTTTGAGCCGCGCTGCTGCTAAGATTTTGTGTATAAGGTTTTCCCTAGTAGTGATAGCAAGGCACACATCAGGTCTAGTACACAACATTGCATACATGATAGAACCTATGGCTGAGGCATAGGTAATGACTTTCATTTTCTTTCTATCTTCTACAGTGGTCGGACATTGAGTCTGACTCAACTTCACACCTTGTAACACAGGCAAGAACCCTTTCTTTGACTGATCCATTTTGGACTTCTTCAAAACTTTATCAAGGTATGTGCTTTTTGAAAGTCCAATTAAGCGTCTTGATCTATCTATATAGATCTTGATGCCCAATATATAAGCAGCTTCACCGAGGTATTTAATTGAAAAATTCTTATTCAAGTATCCTTTTATGCTATCTAGAAATTTTGTATCATTTCCAGTCAACAATACGTCATCCACATATAATATTAGAAATGCTACAGAGCTCCCACTCTCTTTCTTGTAAATACAGGCTTCTCCAAAAGTCTGTATAAAACCATATGCTTTGATCACACTATCAAAGCGTATATTCCAACTCCGAGAGGATTGCACCGGTCCATAAATGGATAGCTGGAGCTTGCACACTTTGTTAGCACCTTTAGGATTGACAAAACCTTCTGGTTGCATCATATACAACTCTTCTTTAAGATATCCATTAAGGAATGCAGTTTTGACATCCATTTGCCAGATTTCATAATCATAAAATGCGGCAATTGCTAACATGATTAGGACAGACTTAAGCATCGCTACGGGTGAGAAGGTCTCATCGTAGTCAACTCCTTGAACTTGTCGAAAACCTTTCGCAACAAGTCGAGCTTTGCAGACAATAACATTACCGTCAGCTTCAGTCTTCTTCTTGAAGATCCATATATTCTCGATGGCATGCCGATCATCGGGCAAGTCAACCAAAGTCCATACTTTGTTCTCATACATGGATCCCATCTCAGATTTCATGGACTCAAGCCATTTCGCGGAATCTGGGCTCATCATCGCTACCTCATAGTTCATAGGTTCATCATGGTCTAGTAACATGATTTCCAAAACAGGATTACCATACCACTCTGGTGCGGATCGTATTCTGGTTGACCTACGAGGTTTGGTAGTAACTTGATCTGGAGTTTCATGATCATCATCATTAGCTTCCTCACTGATTGGTGTAGGAATCACTGGAACTGATTTCTGTGATGAACTACTTTCCAATTCGGGAGAAGGTACAATTACCTCATCAAGTTCTACTTTCCACCCACTCACTTCTTTCGAGAGAAACTCCTTCTCTAGAAAGGATCAATTCTTAGCAACGAATATCTTGCCTTCGGATCTGTGATAGAAGGTGTGCCCAACAGTCTCCTATCCCAAAACAATAGCGGTAAATTAGTAAGAGACATCATAGAATGCGCCATATCTAATAAAGTACGGTTACGACGTTCGGGCACACCATTACGCTGTGGTGTTCCAGGTGGTGTGAGTTGTGAAACTATTCCACATTGTTTCAAATGAAGACCAAACTCATAACTCAAATATTCACCTCCACGATCAGATTGTAGAAACTTTATTTTTTTTGTTACGATGATTTTCCACTTCATTCTGAAATTCTTTGAACTTTTCAAATGTTTCAGACTTATGTTTCATCAAGTAGATATACCCATATCTGCTCAAATCATTTGTGAAGGTCAGAAAATAATGATACCCGCCGCGAGCCTCAACACTCATCGGACCGCATACATCAGTATGTATTATTTCCAATAAGTCAGTTGCTCGCTCCATTGTTCCGGAGAACGGAGTCTTAGTCATCTTGCCCATGAGGCATGGTTCATAAGCATCAAGTGATTCCAAAAGCCCATCAGCATGGAGTTTCTTCATGCGCTTTACACCAATATGACCTAAACGGCGGTGCCACAAATAAGTTGCACTATCATTATTAACTTTGCATCTTTTGGCTTCAATATTATGAATATGTGTATCACTACAATCAAGATTCAACAAAAATAGACCACTCATCAAGGGTGCATGACCATAAAAGATATTACTCACATAAATAGAACAACCATTATTCTCTGGTTTAAATGAATAACCGTCTCGCATTAAACAAGATCTAGATATAATGTTCATGCTCAACGCTGACACCAAATAACAATTATCCAGGTATAAAACTAATCTCGACGGTAGATGTAGAGGTAGCGTGTCGACGGCGATCACATCGACTTTGGGTAAAAACGTAGTGCCAGAGGGGTTACCGGAACCCCCCGGGGGAACTAATGGGCCACCATGGGCCTTATTGGAGAGAGAGGAGGGCCGCCAGGGCAGGCCGCGCCCCCGCCCCCCCTTAGCAGTCCGAATTGGACAAGGGAAGGGGGGTGGCGCCCCCTTTCCTACTCCCTCTCCCTCTCCTTCCTTCCCCCTCTCTCCCTTTTGGTGGAATCCTACTAGGACTAGGAGTCCTAGTAGGACTCGCCTCTTGGGCAAAATTAAGTTCCTCATTACTCTACTTTGTGCTTCCAACTTCCAGAGTATCCGTTCAACACCATCACACACCGACATGTCTGTGTGAAAGTGAACAACTATCTGATTGGATGCCACATATAAGTATTACCTGAACTCAACATCCTCACTCCTTCTTGACCGTTTGTCTGAAACTTGAAGGAATTGCACCGCCACCCTATGTCACCCTGAGTCAAATTTGCATTTGTATCATCCTGTTCATGGATAGTATCTGACATGTCCCATAGCTATAGCACTCCACCAACTTCTGTACTTGTCATTGACACTTTGCTATGTGCACTGAACACCACAGAATATACGACCATGTACTCCCTCAGCTTTTGACCAATTCAGACTTTCGGCCGCTTTCTCAGATTCCCCATGGTCAACTCTCGTCTATCAACTGGCACCAATAGACCCAGTCACCAACTTGAACCTGGTACTCGTCAACACTGCTTCAGCACCCTCTCCACACTCTGTCTGACCACATGTCTGACCACCAGTGTCTAGGTCTGTCGCTATGTCTCGTGCTTACCGCATGCCTCGCCACTATCACCGCGTCGAGCCTCTACTGTCCTAGTCGAGTCTCCAGGGTCACGAACCCACACCAGTCAACCCCCACTGTAGAGAACCACCAATCATCACCGACCGATGTCGAGTATCATGTTTCAATCAGACCACTAGCCCCAGTCCAATCCACATGTCTCTTGCTATCCCGCCGAAATAGGCTTCGATTCTCCGAAATCTTACACCGTAGCCCCTCCATTAGCATAGAGTGAAGTCTTCCGCTAGACTCCAGGTCCACCTTCAACATGACTCCATGTAGCTACGCTATGCTACCCCGTGCCCCATCGACTTCAAGCTCTAATGGGTACACTTCCTTGACCCAACCCTGCGCCATAGTCTTGTTGAAGCCGCACAAGCCCTCAGGCCTGCACCACGTGTTTCCCGCCCCAGAAGCTGGCCACCATCAGTATCACGCTCCTATGTCTTCGTCGCTGAAATCACCGTTGAGGTAGTCCTGGACTAGGGGGTGTCCGGATAGCCGGACTATCATCATCGGCCGGACTCCAAGACTATGAAGATACAAGATTGAAGACTTCGTCCCGTGTCCGGATGGGACTTTCCTTGGCGTGGAAGGCAAGCTTGGCGATACGGATATGTAGATCTCCTACCATTGTAACCGACTCTGTGTAACCCTAGCCCTCTCCTTGTCTATATAAACCGGAGGGTTTTAGTCCGTAGGACGAACAACCATTACAAGAATCATACCATAGGCTAGCTTCTAGGGTTTAGCCTCCATGATCTCGTGGTAGATCCACTCTTGTACTACCCATATCATCAATATCAATCAAGCAGGAGTAGGGTTTTACCTCCATCGAGAGGGCCCGAACCTGGGTAAAAACATCGTGTCCCTTGTCTCCTGTTACCATCCGCCTAGACGCACAGTTCGGAACCCCCTACCCGAGATCCGCCGGTTTTGACACCGACATTGGTGCTTTCATTGAGAGTTCCTCTGTGTTGTCACCGATAGGCTTGATGGCTTCTTCAATCAACAACAACGCAGTCCAGGGTGAGACTTTTCTCCCCGGACAGATCTTCGTGTTCGGCGGCTTCGCACTGCGGGCTAATTCGCTTGGCCATCTGGAGCAGATCGAAAGCTACGCCCCTGGCCATCAGGTCAGGTTTGGAAGCCTAAACTTCACGGCTGACATCCGTGGAGACTTGATCTTCGATGGATTCGAGCCACAACCAAGTGCGCCGCACTGTCACGGTGGGCATGATTTAGCTCTGCCACCGGACAGTGCCTTGGAGGCCGCACATGAGTCCGCTCTGACCCATAGTTCGGAGTCGACCACGCAGATTGAGGACAGGTGGCTGGACACCGCCTCGGGGGCTGCAACTTCTACAGCGATGGAGCCGAATACTAACATTGTCCTTTGCAAAGCTCGTGACTCCGAGGTGTCGGACTCCTTGCCGGACTCCGAACCTCCTGCGCCCCTGCCAATCGAATCCGATTGGGCGTTGATCATGGAGTTCACCGCTGCGGACATCTTTCAGCACTCACCCTTTGGCGACATCCTGAATTCGCTAAAGTATCTCTTGTTATCGGGAGAGCCCTGGCCGGACTGTGGTCAGGATGGTTGGGATACGGACGATGAAGGAATTCAAAGCCCACCCACCACCCACTTTGTAGCCACTGTCGATGATTTAACCGACATGCTAGACTACGACTCCGAAGACATCGACGGTATGGACGACGATGCCGGAGACGACACTGAACCAGCGCCTACGGGGCACTGGAAGACCACCTCGTCATACGACATATACATGGTGGACATCCCAAAGGATGGGAACAACAAAGAAGCAGCGGAGGCAGATTCCTCTAAGAAACAGCCCAAGCGCCGACGTCAGCGGCGCCGCTTTAAATCCCGCCACAGCAAGAATGGAGATTCCGGCACTGGAGATAATAACACCCCAGAGAGTGCCGAAGACAACCCCCTCTAGCAAGATTCAGCACAGGAGGACAGAGACGCCAGCCCTCAAGAGAGAGCGGCAGACGAGGAGATAGAGGACGATAATTACATGCCTCCCTCCGGAGACGAGGCAAGCCTCAACGACGACGGATTCATCGTGCCCGAGGATCCCGTCGAACAAGAGCGTTTTAAACGCAGGCTAATGGCCACGGCGAACAGCCTAAAGAAAAAGCAGCAACAGCTTCGAGCTGATCAAGACCTGCTGACCGACAGATGGATCGAGGTCCTCGCGGCCGAAGAGCATGAACTCGAACGCCCCTCCAAAAGCTACCCAAAACGCAAGTTGCTCCCCCAATTAGAGGAGGAGGCATACAAACCTTCATCACCAGCGCACAATACGGCTGACCGACCACCTTGTGGCCGCGACAGAGAGGCATCTAGGCCCTGCACCAGAACCATACCCCGGCACCGCTCGAAAAGCGCGAAGCCACGGGGGAATGCGCCGGACTTGCGACACGTATTGGAGGACAAGGCAAAACAATCAAGATCTATCTACGGATCACGTGGGCGCCCCATGATCCACGACGACTACCATCGCGCCGGATGCAGCAACTCCGGCCGGGCCGAACACAGCAGACAAAGCTCTCTTGAGCTACGTCGTGATATTGCCCAGTACAGAGGCGCCGTACACCCACTATGCTTCATAGATGAAGTAATGGATCATCAAATCCCTGAAGGGTTTAAACCCGTGAACATTGAATCCTATGATGGCACAACGGACTCCGCGGTTTGGATCGAAGATTATCTCCTTCATATCCATATGGCCCGCGGTGACGATCTCCACGCCATCAAGTATCTCCCACTCAAGCTTAAAGGACCAGCTCGGCATTGGCTTAATAGCTTGCCAGCGGAATCAATTCGGTGTTGGGAGGACCTGGAAGCCGCATTTCTCGACAACTTCCAGGGCACATATGTGCGACCACCAGACACCGATGACCTAAGCCACATAATTTAGCAGCCAGACGAATCGGCCAGACAGTTCTGGACACGGTTCTTAACAAAGAAAAATCAAATCGTTGACTGTCCGGATGCAGAGGCCCTCGCAGCCTTCAAACATAACATCCGCGATGAGTGGCTGGCCCGGCACCTAGGACAGGAAAAGCCGAAATCCATGGCAGCCCTCACATCACTCATGACCCGCTTCTGTGCGGGGGAGGACAGTTGGCTAGCCCGCAGTAACAACCTCAGCAAAAATTCTGGCAGTCCGGACTACAAGGACCGCAATGGTAGGTCATGTCGTAACAAGAACAAACGTCGCGTTAACGGCGATAACACTAAGGATACGACAGTCAACGCCGGATTCAGAGGCTCTAAACCCGGTCAGTGGAAAAAGCCATTTAAACGAACTACTCCGGGTCCGTCCAATTTGGACTGAATACTCGACCGCTCTTGCCAGATACATGGCACCCTCGAAAAGCCAGCTAACCACACCAACAGGGATTGTTGGGTGTTCAAGCAGGCCGGCAAGTTAATTGCCGAAAACAATGACAAGAGGCTGCATAGCGATGACGAGGAAGAGACCCGGCCGCCGAACAGCAGAGGACAGAAGGGTTTCCCCCCACAAGTGCGGACGGTAAACATGATATACGCGACCCACATACCCAAGAGGGGGCGGAAGCGTGCACTTAGGGACGTATAAGCGATGGATCCAGTCGCCCCGAAGTTCAATCCATGGTCCTCTTGCCCGATCACTTTCGATCGAAGGGACCACCCCACCAGTATCCGCCATGGCGGATTCGCCGCATTGGTTTTAGACCCAATCGTCGATGGATTTCACCTCACTAGAGTCCTGATAGACAGCGGCAGCAGCCTGAACCTGCTTTATCAGGATACAGTGCGCAAGATGGGCATAGACCCCTCAAGGATTAAACCTACAAAGACGACCTTCAAGGGCGTCATACCAGGAGTAGAGGCCAATTGTATAGGCTCAGTCACACTGGAAGTGGTGTTCGGATCCCCGGATAACTTCCGAAGCAAGGAGTTAATCTTCGACATAGTCCCGTTCCGCAGTGGCTATCACGCCCTGCTCGGATGAACCGCGTTTGCAAAGTTCAACATGGTGCCGCATTATGCATACCTCAAGCTCAAGATGCCAGGCCCTCGTGGAGTCATCACGGTCAACGGAAACACTGAACGCTCCCGAGGAGCACACAGCGGCTCTCGCGGCGGAAGTACAGAGCAACCTCTTAAGGCAATTCTCGAGCCCGGACGTTAAACGGCCGGACATAGCCAAATGCGCCCGGAGTAACATACATCAAGACCATCTGGCACGTTCCGAGCACGCGTAGCAATGCGGCCCCAACCCCAGCCCTTGCATGATTGCAAGACTAGCCCTCCGCGTACATCATTACGCTCTGGAGATACCATGGGCATAGGGGGAGGGGCACGACCACGATAGGCCCAGAGTGCGGCTTAACCGCACCAGGGGCTCCCAAGTGTGTCGTTCTTTTTTTACTTTATTATTCTTATCCACAGGACTCCGTTCACCAGAGGCCCTGTCCGGCAGTGTATCTGCCGAACTCACGATGCAACAACCAGGAAAGGACGAAGGCTACGACGAACACTCAGGTGGTCTCCATTATGAGCATTAAATCTGTTTAATAAACCATTCCGCAGCCTACCCCTGGAGGGAGACATGTCTATTAGTCCAATCCCTTGCTTACCGCACTATTTGTATCGTTCTGCACTCATAGCAGAATTCCTTGAATAAACAATGCATCACTTTTCGCTTATAATTGCATCCCTTTTCTTACATATATGTTCAATTATGACGTTTTGCATCCGTACACTTTGGTACGGCCAAATACACTAGGGGCTTATGTTCCCCGCATTATGGTGTGATAAGTCTGAACACTTTCACAAGTGCGGCACCCCGAACTTATAGCACTATATGCATCGGCTCTGAATCATGTCTTGGGTCAATAGTTGGGTTTGCCCGGCTCCCATTTTTTGGTACCTTACGTTCTGTTCTATCGGCTAAGGTAGCACTGGGAGAACCACTGCGATTGCGCCCCGGTTGAGCTGGGCGAACGCCTCAGTGGAGAAAGCTAAAACTGACCGTAATGATAAGGCGAGAGCTGGTCGCTGTTCGAGAGGTCTTTTCGAGTCCCTAAAGACTTATGCCGCTTCGAGCGAGGAACCGGCTGTGTCCGGCCCAGGCGTGGATAGCGCCCCGAACTCGGTCTTCCGAACACTAGGGGCTTCGCCGAAATTTAAAATTATAGAATTCTATGGCTAAGTGAGAGTGTTCAAGCATTATAAGTCCGGTTGCCTTGTTCGTCGTGTTGCGCGCCTCCCTAGATGGACCCAAAAATGGGAACAAGAGCGCTCAAGTTTATCCCGAACACCCCAGCACTCGTGGCATGGGGGTTGAAGCCGACGACTTGCCATCTCTCAGATTTGATAAACGGCCGCACAGAAGGTAATATTTTAAATTAATAAGCGTTGCTTAGCGCATATGAACAAAGTTTTCAGCGCACAGGATAACTCATTGCGAGTTTACTCAAATATTACATCTTTGGGGCACTCGTCCGCAATCTTGCGGGCACCCTTCAGGACACTCTTATAATACAGTTCGGGCATACGATACTCCTTGCCCGCCGGCGGCGCGTCTGTCAGAAGCCTATCAGCATCCAGCCTGTGACGCCCTCGATTCAATCATACACTAATCATACACGCAAATGTGTACGATCAAGATCAAGGACTCATGGGAAGATATCACAACACAACTCTAGACACAAAATAAAATAATACAAGCTTTATATTACAAGCCAGGGGGCTCGGGGGCTCGAATACATAAGCTCGAAAACACAAGAGTCAGTGGAAGCAACAATATCTGAGTACAGACATGAGTTAGACAAGTTTGCCTTAAGAAGGCTAGCACAAAACAACAACGATCGAAAAGGCAAGGCCTCCTGCCTGGGAGCCTCCTAACTACTCTTGGTCGTCGGCGTCTGTCACGTGGTAGTAGGCACCCTCGGGGTAGCAGCCGTCGTCAAAGGTGGCATCTGGCTCCTGGACTCCACCATCTGGTTGCAACAACCAGAAAGAAGAAAGAAGGGGGAAAAGGGGAAGCAAAGCAACCGTGAGTACTCATCCAAAGTACTCGCAAGCAAGGATCTACACTACATATGCAACATTATCAACGGAAGGCTGTATATATGGACTGGGCTGCAGAAATGCCAGAATAGGGAGAAGGCCTAGTCCTATCGAAGACTAGCATCTTCTCGAACCCACCATCTTGCAGCAACAGGAGGGAATAGAGTAGCATAAAGTAAAGCGGTAGTAGTGTTATCAACCTCGGCCAGAGATCCTTTCTCGACTCCCTGCGAGAAAGCAATCCCAGAGCCATACTATCCAGTTATCATCACAATCAAATCCTCATCACCATCCAGTTCTCATCACAAGTATCCAGTTCTAGTTGTATCGATCGGGATACAACTCCAAGTGTCCGTTACCGTAGGACAGGCTATCGATAGATGTTTTCTTCCCTGCAGGGGTGCACCAACTTACCCACCACACTCGCTTAACTCCGGCCGGACACACTTTCCAGGGTCATGCCCGGCCTCGGCCAAACAATACGCCGCAACCCGACCTAGACTTAACAGAGAGGTCAGCACGCCGGACTAAACCTATGCCCCCAGGGGTCATGGGCCATCTCCCCGGAAACTCCTGCACGTTGCGTACGCGGCCGGTGAGCAGACCTAGCTACCTCCTTCAACAAGGCAGGCGCTTGCGCAGTCCAACCCGGCGCGCGCCACTCAGTCGCTGACGTCTATTAAGCTTTGGCTGATGTATACGACGCAGAACGCCCATACTATGCCCACGTGATGGTTAGTGCTATCAGGCCAGAGGCCCCTCGGATCAAATATCCAAATCGTAGTGGATTAGGAACGCGCGGTAACAAGCAGAGATTCACGAAAGAGGTGACCCCGTTGCCCCGTCTCGAGGACTTGCGGCAAGGGCTAAGAATGCCCGGCCACGCCTCGTAATTATCTCACGGGCACCTTCCAGGTCAACCCGTCTCCACATCACTTTCCAAGTAACAGCTGTAAAGTCCAAGTATCCGTGTGTCCAAACATCAAGAGGAAAACCCAAGGAATCACCCTCGGTGGGTTCCACTCAATGTAATCATCAAGGTGAACGTAGAGGAATCACCCTCGAGGTTCACACTTGAGGGGTTGCACGACAGAGTCGTATCGGAAGTGGTTAAAGAGGAAATCACCCTTGATGACCACGACCGAATAGCTACACTACAGGGTTAACATCAGAAGTGTTGTAGAGGTCTCACCCTCGGCACTCGATAGTATCCCAGTAGTGTCGAGCAACTAAGGGGAAAGTGATGTGCGGTGCCGGGGCCTGGTCTTCGATCCCGTTGATCGGGTCTTCAATGATGAAGCAGGGGCAACAAGGACAAGGTGGGGGTCACTGATGGATCACTAACCAACCTATACTAAGCAGTTTAGGATAAGCCGGTAAGGTAACAATAAGCAGGTTACAAAAGGAGGCTATGCATCAGAATAGGAGCAAACAATAACAATAGCAAAATCTAATGCAAGCATGAGAGAATGGAATGGGCGATATCGGGATGATCAAAGGGGGGGCTTGCCTGGTTGTTCAGACGAGACGGAGGGGTCGTCGGTGACGTAGTCAATCACAGGGGCATCAGCATCATCAAGGGGTCTACCGAAGAGAAGAGGGGGGAGAAACAGTAAATACATAGCAAGCAAGTGCATAACAAGACAACAGGTAGAGCTAGACGTATTGTAACGCGGTGCTACACGATACCGGTGAAGGGGGAAGTCCGCCGGGAATGTTTTCCCGGTTCCGGACCTATGTCAGACAAAAGACCGGAGGGGGAAGTTCCATGTTCAGATAGTTAGAGGCCTCTGACAGGTAAACGGACCATGTTTTCGGATTCCTCTCGTCGTTCTAAGCAACTTTCATGTATAAAACTTTTTCATTCGAGTTATGGATTATTATCTATGATTTCTAAAGTTTTAAACAATATTTTAAAATTCTGGATTTATTATTAATTTGAAAATAAACTGCAATTTGCCATGGGTACACGGAGTGTACCCACATGGGGTTATGATAGGTGGGGCCGGTCAAAGTCAACAAGTCAAAGTTGAATGGGTCAAAAAGTGAACAGTGCATGTGGGTCCACATGTCATATGCTATACCTATAAACAAATAAATAAAACAAACCTAATTAATGGGGGACCAAACGTCATCTGTTACCAGACTAATTTAGCACCACCTAGCTCTAATCAACAAGGGCCGGCCTGGTTGCACGGCCAGCCTCACGGGTGTGTACACAAACGCACACATAGCACATAACCAAGCTTGGATGGGGCAAGCTCTCTGGTAGTCTCGTGGGTTTCTTCACGGTTCAGTTTCGTCAGTTGTTTCTTCAGCAAACAACCTTGCAGCTACGAGCCAGAGTGACCAGCAAACAGCAGCGGTAGCAGTTAAGGAAACAGCAGCGACGGCAGTAGCTATGCAGCGGCAGTAGTAGCAAGAAACAGCAGTAGCAAGAAGGCAATAACATGGCTCGGCAGCAGCAGTAGCAGTTAGTAGCGGAGCAGCAGCTAAGCAACAAGCAGCAGGACGAGCAGCGGCAGTGCATCAGCAACCGCAAAGCAGCAGCCGAGCAAACGCACGCGCATCACGGCGCCAACATGGCCGAGCTCGGGGACAGCCGCGCCAGGCAGCGGCGGGCGCGGACGGCGTCAGGCGCAGCAGGGCGCGCGCGGATGGGGATGGGACGGCTCCGGCCAGGGCAGGCAACGACCGGCGAGAGGGCGGCGCAGGCGCGGCCGGTGAACAGGGGGCCAACATGGTGTGTGGCGATGGTTGCCGCGGCGACGACAGAAGGTAGCAGCGAGTGGGGGCGCGGCGTCTAGCGGCGAAATACGGCCTAAATCAGAGGAACAATCAAAGGGGATCGAAGGGAATCGGACGAGGTGGCCTCACCGGGCCCTGTAGTTGTGCAAAGGCGAGCTCGGGGGAGGCTCGGTGGAGCGAATCGACGGCGGCGATGGCTGTGGCGGGGAAGACGGCTCGATCCCAAAGTTTGACGGTGCCCCGACTCGAACCGGTGGTTGTAGTCGAAGTAGACGAGCCCGACGCGTCTCCTGACTAGGTTTCAGCCCGCAGGAAGTTCGGTGGCCGCGACAACGATGGGGCGGCGGCGACTGCGTCTTCGGGCGCGGACGAACTCGAGGGGGAGAGAAACGAGCGAGGGGAACGGGCGTGCTAGGGTTACAGGGGAAGAGTGAGGGGGCACAGGGGCTTGCTCTTATCCCCTCCGTGGCGCAGCAGTGCGCGGAGGCGAGCTCCCAGCGGCCATGGCGCCTCGGCCTTCTCCTGTTGCGGGAGGAGGTCGAAAGGCTGACCAAATTGGGCCAGGCCATACTGTATGCACTAGAGCCCCACATGCACAGTAGTTTAGGTCTTTCATCTTTCCATTTTTATTTTTATTTTGTTTCAGATTCTGCTCTGTTTTGCATTTTTAATAAATAGCAATTGTATTTTGTTTAACCTGAAACTTGACACCTAAATACCATGCGATGCTATGAGCTAGCACAACAAGTTCTATCTTATTTTGAAAAGTGTAAATATTTACTTAAATTGAAAAGGATCAATTAAAAGTTGTTGGTCCAATTTTAAACAGGTTAAGGGGTACTTTAGTAATTCCAATAATATTGGTTTATTCAGCACAATTAGTTAGTGAATTTTTGCAAACTAGCGAACATTTTTGTTTTACCGGTTGAAGAATTAATAGTTTGACTTTAATTTAAATTGAATTTGAATTCAGTTTGGTTCAAAGTGAGATTAGAATCTTAACAGCGATGACATGGCACCATTAGGGTGTGTGGTTACTGTAGCTTTATTACCGGGGTGTTACAAATCTCCTCAACTACAAGAAATCTCGTCCCGAGATTTAAGAGGTGAAGTTAAAGGGGAAGGTTCTGGTTACAAAATTCTAATGGATCTTCTCGGTCTTGGTTGCTCTTCTCGAAGAGGTCGATCCCTTCCTTTGATGTCTTCATTTCTCTACCTCAGGGCATCCTGACGAAGTTTGTCATTTTTCCTCCAGGTCTTCATCGTACTTA
>NC_041389.1:139529968-139557582 GCF_002162155.2 Triticum dicoccoides
AGGAAGATCGACATAAGCTTAGCTCGTCGTCGAAAATTGTGCTCCGGAAAGGACCTGGTAGCACAGTTAAAATTTAGCATGATAATGATATAACCGATCAAGCTAGGAATGATGTGATGGAGTATCATTCCAATGAGAATTCACAAGTGGTAGTGCAATGACACAATATACTTGAGATAACAAGGGGCAATACTTGAGGTAGATCAAAAATAGAGGTTAGACATATGAAATGATCTGCAGAAGACAAGTATTTTAACTTGTCCAGGAAATGGAGTTAAGGAGAAACTATGGTCGGAACCACGGTTACGAATGATCAAACCACCGATACAAGATGAACTTATAAGAAAGGGTAATCATATTTACGAGCAGCTTCCACGATAAGTTCTACATCGGGTCCATGGGCATGAACACAAGGGTTCAAGCTCGACTCCCACTTTTTCAATGCATAACCTTTCATTCACTCCTCGTTTTTCAAAGAAAATGTAGTGCAGAGGATTTATCTGGCGAAGTACCAGAAGAGTAAGACTCGTGAGAACTCTCGGGTTCACTCGGATTACGGAAGGCATAAGTTCAACCCATAGGGGCATCTTTACGAATCTATACCACCATCAACCAAGCAAAAAGATACGAGTTCAAAAGCAGAGTATCGAAGTCAAAGCAGATGATACAATATACTGAAGGTATTATGTATCAGGGAAATACTGATAAGATTTTGGATGTGAAGGACACTGTCGGATAACAACCCAACAATGGATCTGGCGATTCACGACAGAGTTGATGTGAGTATCGGTAATCAATCAGATGAAGAAAGAATGCAAAGGCTTCGGATAATAGAAACATCTGAATAATTCGATGCTTAAATGCAAAGAAATCATGATTTCAAAAATAGAAGATCAGAAGCAGACGCTTTGATCAAAAGATAAGTAAGTTGAATAGCCTTAGGGATACAATCGACAACAAATCGATTGGTCGAGAAACAGCTCTTGGTCAAATGACGTCCAAGCCGGAAGGATGAATTCTATGATCCGACTGAGGATTGCGAGCATCCGCAACATATTGAATCAACGGACTCAAAAGGATAGTGACAGAGGATGTCAATGAAGATTACTTGAAATATGGAATTAACCATAATGCAAGCAAACAAGAATTTCAACAGCAACAGGTTGCTGAGGATTTTTGGAAGATCAGATAGTATTTCAAAGAATTTTGAGAATCACACGAACAACTGAGGATGAACGGATCCTCGGTGAGTGCGAGGAATTATTCGAAGGGGGGGTATTCATGGGGCAAAGAACTGCAAGGCAGTAAGCTCAAAGGATTCTCGAAACAATAGAGAATTTTGGGGCATCTTGCAATAACAAGAGCATCGAGGAATGATTGTATGAATGGCAAGTGTATGTAGTTTTCCATAGGGGTTGACGGTGGAAGGGAATCCCAAAAGTGATGAGCACAAGTTCTCGAGCGAACATCGGAGAGTATCTTCGAAGGCTTCTGGGGGAGCAGGTGATCATCTGGAAGGAAGGGGCTCTCCGGGAGGAAGTCATTGCGAGAACCTAGCGTTAGAGTTAGTAAAATCGTTTAACCCGAATAGACGAGAGATCAGAGTCCCAGAGTATAGACGAGGAATAAAAGATCCTAATACCACCCAATGGCGACGTGGGCCCGTAAGACACACAGCCAGTGTTAGTAAAAGTTTTTCAGTGACTAGACTCAACTTCGGCCAAGTAGTTGGAAAGGGGGCTACCTACAGGCAGTCGGCTCTGATACCAACTTGTGACGCCCTCGATTCAATCGTACACTAATCATACACGCAAATGTGTACGATCAAGATCAAGGACTCACGGGAAGATATCACAACACAACTCTAGACACAAAATAAAATAATACAAGCTTTATATTACAAGCCAGGGGGCTCGAGGGCTCGAATACATAAGCTCGAAAACACAAGAGTCAGCGGAAGCAACAATATCTGAGTACAGACATGAGTTAGACAAGTTTGCCTTAAGAAGGCTAGCACAAAACAACAACGATCGAAAAGGCAAGGCCTCCTGCCTGGGAGCCTCCTAACTACTCTTGGTCGTCGGCGTCTGTCACGTGGTAGTAGGCACCCTCGGGGTAGCAGCCGTCGTCAAAGGTGGCATCTGGCTCCTGGACTCCACCATCTGGTTGCAACAACCAGAAAGAAGAAAGAAGGGGGAAAAGGGGAAGCAAAGCAACCGTGAGTACTCATCCAAAGTACTCGCAAGCAAGGATCTACACTACATATGCAACATTATCAACGGAAGGTTGTATATATGGACTGGGCTGCAGAAATGCCAGAATAGGGAGAAGGCCTAGTCCTATCGAAGACTAGCATCTTCTCGAACCCACCATCTTGCAGCAACAGGAGGGAATAGAGTAGCATAAAGTAAAGCGGTAGTAGTGTTATCAACCTCGGCCAGAGATCCTTTCTCGACTCCCTGCGAGAAAGCAATCCCAGAGCCATACTATCCAGTTATCATCACAATCAAATCCTCATCACCATCCAGTTCTCATCACAAGTATCCAGTTCTAGTTGTATCGATCGGGATACAACTCCAAGTGTCCGTTACCGTAGGACAGGCTATCGATAGATGTTTTCTTCCCTGCAGGGGTGCACCAACTTACCCACCACGCTCGCTTAACTCCGGCCGGACACACTTTCCAGGGTCATGCCCGGCCTCGGCCAAACAATACGCCGCAACCCGACCTAGACTTAACAGAGAGGTCAGCACGCCGGACTAAACCTATGCCCCCAGGGGTCATGGGCCATCTCCCCGGAAACTCCTGCACGTTGCGTACGCGGCCGGTGAGCAGACCTAGCTACCTCCTTCAACAAGGCAGGCGCTTGCGCAGTCCAACCCGGCGCGCGCCACTCAGTCGCTGACGTCTATTAAGCTTTGGCTGATGTATACAACGCAGAACGCCCATACTATGCCCACGTGATGGTTAGTGCTATCAGGCCAGAGGCCCCTCGGATCAAATATCCAAATCGTAGTGGATTAGGAACGCGCGGTAACAAGCAGAGATTCACGAAAGAGGTGACCCCGTTGCCCCGTCTCGAGGACTTGCGGCAAGGGCTAAGAATGCCCGGCCACGCCTCGTAATTATCTCACGGGCACCTTCCAGGTCAACCCGTCTCCACATCACTTTCCAAGTAACAGCTGTAAAGTCCAAGTATCCGTGTGTCCAAACATCAAGAGGAAAACCCAAGGAATCACCCTCGGTGGGTTCCACTCAATGTAATCATCAAGGTGAACGTAGAGGAATCACCCTCGAGGTTCACACTTGAGGGGTTGCACGACAGAGTCGTATCGGAAGTGGTTAAAGAGGAAATCACCCTTGATGACCACGACCGAATAGCTACACTACAGGGTTAACATCAGAAGTGTTGTAGAGGTCTCACCCTCGGCACTCGATAGTATCCCAGTAGTGTCGAGCAACTAAGGGGGAAGTGATGTGCGGTGCCGGGGCCTGGTCTTCGATCCCGTTGGTCGGGTCTTCAATGATGAAGCAGGGGCAACAAGGACAAGGTGGGGGTCACTGATGGATCACTAACCAACCTATACTAAGCAGTTTAGGATAAGCCGGTAAGGTAACAATAAGCAGGTTACAAAAGGAGGCTATGCATCAGAATAGGAGCAAACAATAACAATAGCAAAATCTAATGCAAGCATGAGAGAATGGAATGGGCGATATCGGGATGATCAAAGGGGGGGCTTGCCTGGTTGTTCAGACGAGACAGAGGGGTCGTCGGTGACGTAGTCAATCACAGGGGCATCAGCATCATCAAGGGGTCTACCGAAGAGAAGAGGGGGGAGAAACAGTAAATACATAGCAAGCAAGTGCATAACAAGACAACAGATAGAGCTAGACGTATTGTAACGCGGTGCTACACGATACCGGTGAAGGGGGAAGTCCGCCGGGAATGTTTTCCCGGTTCCGGACCTATGTCAGACAAAAGACCGAAGGGGGAAAGTTCCATGTTCAGATAGTTAGAGGCCTCTGACAGGTAATCGGACCATGTTTTCGGATTCCTCTCGTCGTTCTAAGCAACTTTCATGTATAAAACTTTTTCATCCGAGTTACGAATTATTATCTATGATTTCTAAAGTTTTAAACAATATTTTAAAATTCTGGATTTATTATTAATTCGAAAATAAACTGCAATTTGCCATGGGTACACGGAGTGTACCCACATGGGGTTATGATAGGTGGGGCCGGTCAAAGTCAACAAGTCAAAGTTGAATGGGTCAAAAAGTGAACAGTGCATGTGGGTCCACATGTCATATGCTATACCTATAAACAAATAAATAAAACAAACCTAATTAATGGGGGACCAAACGTCATCTGTTACCAGACTAATTTAGCACCACCTAGCTCTAATCAACAAGGGCCGGCCTGGTTGCACGGCCAGCCTCACGGGTGTGTACACAAACGCACACATAGCACATAACCAAGCTTGGATGGGGCAAGCTCTCTGGTAGTCTCGTGGGTTTCTTCACGGTTCAGTTTCGTCAGTTGTTTCTTCAGCAAACAACCTTGCAGCTACGAGCCAGAGTGACCAGCAAACAGCAGCGGTAGCAGTTAAGGAAACAGCAGCGACGGCAGTAGCTATGCAGCGGCAGTAGTAGCAAGAAACAGCAGTAGCAAGAAGGCAATAACATGGCTCGGCAGCAGCAGTAGCAGTTAGTAGCGGAGCAGCAGCTAAGCAACAAGCAGCAGGACGAGCAGCGGCAGTGCATCAGCAACCGCAAAGCAGCAGCCGAGCAAACGCACGCGCATCACGGCGCCAACATGGCCGAGCTCGGGGACAGTCGCGCCAGGCAGCGGCGGGCGCGGACGGCGTCAGGCGCAGCAGGGCGCGCGCGGATGGGGATGGGACGGCTCCGGCCAGGGCAGGCGACGACCGGCGAGAGGGCGGCGCAGGCGCGGCCGGTGAACAGGGGGCCAACATGGCGTGCGGCGACGGTTGCCGCGGCGACGACAGAAGGTAGCAGCGAGTGGGGGCGCGGCGTCTAGCGGCGAAATACGGCCTAAATCAGAGGAAGAATCAAAGGGGATCGAAGGGAATCGGACGAGGTGGCCTCACCCGGCCCTGTAGTTGTGCAAAGGCGAGCTCGGGGGAGGCTCGGTGGAGCGAATCGACGACGGCGATGGCTGTGGCGGGGAAGACGGCTCGATCCCAAAGTTTGATGGTGCCCCGACTCGAACCGGTGGTTGTAGTCGAAGTAGATGAGCTCGACGCGTCTCCTGACTAGGTTTCAGCCCGCGGGAAGCTCGGTGGCCGCGACAACGATGGGGCGGCGGCGACTGCGTCTTCGGGCGCGGACGAACTCGAGGGGGAGAGAAACGAGCGAGGGGAACGGGCGTGCTAGGGTTACAGGGGAAGAGTGAGGGGGCACAGGGGCTTGCTCTTATCCCCTCCGTGGCGCAGCAGTGCGCGGAGGCGAGCTCCCAGCGGCCATGGCGCCTCGGCCTTCTCCTGTTGCGGGAGGAGGTCGAAAGGCCGACCAAATTGGGCCAGGCCATACTGTATGCACTAGAGCCCCACATGCACAGTAGTTTAGGTCTTTCATCTTTCCATTTTTATTTTTATTTTGTTTCAGATTCTGCTCTGTTTTGCATTTTTAATAAATAGCAATTGTATTTTGTTTAACCTGAAACTTGACACCTAAATACCATGCGATGCTATGAGCTAGCACAACAAGTTCTATCTTATTTTGAAAAGTGTAAATATTTACTTAAATTGAAAAGGATCAATTAAAAGCTGTTGGTCCAATTTTAAACAGGTTAAGGGGTACTTTAGTAATTCCAATAATATTGGTTTATTCAGCACAATTAGTTAGTGAATTTTTGCAAACTAGCGAACATTTTTGTTTTACCGGTTGAAGAATTAATAGTTTGACTTTAATTTAAATTGAATTTGAATTCAGTTTGGTTCAAAGTGAGATTAGAATCTTAACAGCGATGACATGGCACCATTAGGGTGTGTGGTTACTGTAGCTTTATTACCGGGGTGTTACACAGCCTGCCCCAGTGCACCTTTGCGCGGGCAAGGGCCCGACGGGCACCTTCAATGCAGGCGGAGCGCTTGATGACTTCCACCCAAGGGCATGCATCCACCAGCCGCCGCACGAGGCCGAAGTAGCTCCCAGGCATGGCCTCTTCAGGCCACAGCCGGACTATGAGGCCCTTCATGTCCTGCTCGGCTACCTTGTGGAGCTCGACCAGCTGCTTCAGCTGGTCGCTAAGGGGCACCGGATGTCCGGCCTCAGCATACTGAGACCAGAAGACCTTCTCCGTTGAGCTCCCCTCCTCGGCCCAGTAGAATGCGGCGGCATCGGACATGCTGCGAGGCAGATCTGCAAACGCTCCTGGAGAGCTCCGAATCCGGGTAAGTAACAGGTAATTCACATTCACATGCTTGCTTTGTATGAAAAATACCTTACCCGCCGCTATTTTCTTCACCGCCTCAATCTCCTGGAGGGCCTTATGGGCCTCGGCCTTAGCGGCTTTGGCACTCTCAAGAGCCGAGGCAAGCTCGGACTCTCGAGTCTTCGAGTCGCGCTCCAAACTCTCATGCTTTTCCATGAGAGCCTGGAGCTCTTGCCGCACCTCCGCGCACCCGCGCCTCCTGCTTCTCTTGCTCCGCTCGTTCCGCGGCCGCATTACGTTCGGCCGCGGACATGGCCTCCTTCAGGGTCGCCACCTCGTTCGTGGCCCCTGCAGTGCCCACGTTATCCTTGTTATTTCTATTGCAACCAAAATCCTTTTCTGTAAGGTACAAATTTAATACGGTGTTACTCACCTTCTTTGTCCTCGAGCTGCTTCTTGGCAAGGCCGAGCTCGTTCTCGGTCCACTCGAGGTCCTGCTTCAAAGCACCGACCTCCGCAGTCAATGCAGCAGAGGTCAGCAGCGCAGCCTGCAATCCCATATTGACATAATTTTTAGAACTCCTGCGTATATCTTTTTAGATCCTCAGTCCGGCTTTTCTTTCCGAACACCGAACCGAGCATCAGGGGCTACTGTCTATGCGGTATTACATTACATATTTTAAAAACTTCTTACCTCAAAGCTTGTTAGAAGGCTGCTGCAGGCTTCGGTCAGCCCGCTCTTGGCGAGCTGAACCTTCTGAATCACCGCACTCATGATAGTGCGGTGTTCTTCCTCGATGGAAGCGCCGTTGAGCGCCTCCAACAAGTTGTCCGGCGCCTCCGGTTGGACGGAGGCCGCCGGTGCCACGGTCTTGCCCTTCTTACGAAGGGGCCACCTGCCGGACTCTGGAACCACTGCGGGTTCCGGGGCGGAGTCCGGTGCGAAGTCCGGGAGGTTGCCCTGTGGCACCTCCGGAGCCTCACCCTCCTGGCGGGTCCCCTCCTGGGATCCCACCTCGGCGTCCTCGGCGTCGCGAGGGGTGGAGGCGGTCGGAATGGAATCCACATCCGACGGAGCCAAGGAACCGCTCGAAGAAGCGGGAAAATCGTCCTCGGCCGGACTACAGGTTGTATGCGTCATTAGAAGGACACTGTGTGGCGAAAAAGAGAAATTATAAATCATTCAGGAATCGGATACTTACGATCTTGCCGGGGGCTTGGCCCTTGAGGGCCACCCCTCGTCGCCGTCGTCGGCGTTGGCGGAGCTGTCCGGAGGAAGGGTCCTTCCCCTCTTGGACCCTTCGGCCTCCCCCGTTGGGGAAGCCTTCCTCTTCCTCTCTCCCCCCTCCTGGGGAGAGGCCTCTTTCTCCTCCTCATCTTCGGGGCAGGAGTCCGCCTCGGAGCCATTGGACGATGAGTCCGATACCACCTGGCGCCGGGAACTCTTTCGGGTTCCCGTGGCCTACTTCCTGACCTTCTTCTCTGGCACCACGTAAAGGGCCGGAACCAGCAGCCCCGTCAAACAGGTGTCCGCTGGGTCTTCGGGAAGGGGAGCCGGACAGTCAACCTGTCCAGACGTCCTCTGCCAGTCCTGTTAAAGGCATTGGGAGTTTTAGATCCCACATAGAGTGAAACTATGAGAGAAATACGTGTCCCGTAAAGGATAACAAAGCTTACCTCGCCGGCCGGGCGCTTGGTGCTGAATCCGCGATCTTCAGTTGCGGATGCGGGGGCTTCTCCGCCCTTGAACAACACCCTCTAGGCAGCTTCGTACATCATGTCGAAGAGCCCGCTCAGGGTCCGGTGCTGTGCCGGATCAAACTCCCACAAATTGAAGGCCCGTTGTTGGTAGGGGAGAATCCGGCGGACGAGCATGACCTGGATCACGTTGAAAAGCTTAAGCTTCTTGTTCACCAGGGTCTGGAGACAGGACTGGAGTCCTGTCAGCTCCTCCGAACTACCCCATAGCAAGCCCTTCTCTTTCTAGGAGGTGAGCTGCATGGGGATACAAGATCTGAACTCGGGGGCCGCTGCCCATTTAGGGTCACGCGGCTCGGTGATGTAGAACCACCCCGATTGCCACCCTTTGACGGACTCCACGAAGGCACCCTCGAGCCAGAGGACGTTGGGCATTTTTCCCACCATGGCGCCTCCGCACTCCGCTTGGACGCCCTTCACCACCTTCGGCTTGACATTGAAGGTCTTTAGCCACAAGCCGAAGTGGGGCTGGATGCAGAGGAAGGCCTCGCACACGATGATAAACGCCGAGATGTTGAGGATGAAGTTTGGCGCCAGATCGTGGAAGTCCAGGCCGTAGTAGTACATGAGCCCCCGGACGAAGGGATGAAGTGGGAAGCCCAGTCCGCGGAGGAAGTGGGAAAGGAATACGACCCTCTCATGGGGCCTGGGGGTGGGGATGAGCTGCCCCTCGTCAGGCAGCCGGTGCGCGATGTCGCTGGACAAGTATCTGGCGCCGCGTAGCCTCTTGATATGCCCCTCCGTAATGGAGGAGGCCATCCATTTGCCTCCCACTCCGGACATGGCTGGAGAAGGTTGAGACGAGATGTGCGGACTTGGGCGCTGGAGCTCGAGTGCGCGGAGATGGATAAGCAAAGGAGGAAGAAGGCGTAGGTAAAAAAGGTGGATCCTTGTCCCCTATATATGGGCGGGCGAAGACTATGCGTCCCCACCAGCCTGGTAAAACTCGCTTATCTCCCAAGCGCCACAATCAATGGCGCGGTTGGGTTACCCACGTCCGTATTGATGGGAATCCCGGAATAAGGGGAACACGATCTCTGCTTCGACAAGACGTGCCAAGGAAACCGCTTCGCTAAACACGCTGAGGTGGTATAATAAAAAAATGATTCAAGTGAAGGCTTGGTGGTGGTGTGACATCGTGCCACAAAATACGTCAGCAGATTGAACTTGTGTACATATTATTTTGGAATGTGGAATTTATTTTGCAGAGCCGGACACTATCCTGGAGTTCGCAATCTTCTATGAATTATTCGGAGGAGGAACCCGCCTTGCAATGCCGAACAATATGCGCGCCGGACTCATCGTCATTGAAGCCTGGTTCAGGGGACTGAGGGAGTCCTGGACTAGGGGGTGTCCGAATAGCCGGACTATCATCATCGGCCGGACTCCAAGACTATGAAGATACAAGATTGAAGACTTCGTCCCGTGTCCGGATGGGACTTTCCTTGGCGTGGAAGGAAAGCTTGGCGATACGGATATGTAGATCTCCTACCATTGTAATCGACTCTGTGTAACCCTAGCCCTCTCCGTTGTCTATATAAACCGGAGGGTTTTAGTCCGTAGGACGAACAACCATTACAACAATCATACCATAGGCTAGCTTCTAGGGTTTAGCCTCCTTGATCTCGTGGTAGATCCACTCTTGTACTACCCATATCATCAATATCAATCAAGCGGGAGTAGGGTTTTACCTCCATCGAGAGGGCCCGAACCTGGGTAAAAACATCGTGTCCCTTGTCTCCTGTTACCATCCGCCTAGACGCACAGTTCGGGACCCCCTACCCGAGATCCGCCGGTTTTGACACCGACAACCGTCATCTTCTGTTTTGACCAACATCCATGTCAATCCATCAGACTGTTTAGTACGACCCAGCCAAAATTATCTGACCACTACCATGCTCCACCCTGCAACGTGTCCGCCCCACACATCTCTGTGCATTGGTTTTGACGCCCTGTGTATGCATGATTTGCACGACGCACTCCAAGCTCCTACAAACCTTATACGCGCGCCGCCATCCTTGAAACTTGTCCCAAATTCCTTCCTAAATGGAAAAATCGTACATATGTTGTTTTATTGACAACAAGCAAGGTATCTTCTCTTCCACTTTCTTGATCAGATCTCGCGGGAAGAGTGAACTAGTAGGCTTCTTGATCCTCCAATCAGTTATAGTCACAAAGCCCACACATTCCAATTCGATCATAACATGACTAGTTTCCTAAGGCATGACTTATCTTCCCAGAATAGCAAGCATATCGTAGCTATTTCACATAGTGTCCTGAGATATTAGTAGCTCTAGTCAATGTTGGCCTTACTCTTCCCTTTCCTTATGCTAAGTGGCAACCTCTTGTTTAAGATTGCGGAATCCTATTTGTGTATCAGAAGACTATGGTGACCCGTAGATCTTCCGTTTCGCCGAAATTCATTGATTGTCATTTCTAAATTGGCAGAGCTTTCTTCTCATGTGACTCTTGGATTGAAAAGAGGCCGCTGGACTGGACCACGGCTGAAACTGCCTGGCATGTAGTAAAAGATTTTATCAGGGATTCTCGAGTCAAACGACTACCATGCATAGCATAGAGCTAGAAGCTGCACTAGTGTACAGAGTAGACTAGATGTGAACACGGGCGGACATTGGCTATGTATGGGGCACTCAGTAATCACTATTAGCAGGAAACAACTAGCAGAAAGAAAGATGAACACACTTTCACTCCTTGCTCTTCAACACGTACTCACACGAGGGACTCTCAAATCTCTATTTTAGACCATAATCTTTCGATCCCTTTATCGAAGTGATTGATAGCAGGGCTAAAAAATCATAGGGATTCTTCTATTTTTAGTGTGAACTCACTTCTATTCTATGTCAAGATAGGGGCTTCCGTACTTGGCTAACTGCCCAGTGGAAGACCTGGTTCTACCACACAAGGGCAGCTTTCGTAGTCCAGGATTATTTTCCTCATATGTAATTTCTCCTCAATGTGGAAATGTCTGATCTTATTCCAAAATAGAAGGTCTTCATAAAGGTCTGTCTTGTTTCAAGAATATAGGTACCGACATCTCTTTTCAGCCGAGGAACAATACAATCTCATTTTGTTCCATTTTTAGTAAAATAGTGAAGGATATTCCATTAATAATGCCAAAAAGGGTGGAGGGGATACGTATTTGTTGTTCTGGTCGATTAGGGGGTGCAGAAATGGCTAGAACTGAATGCAAGAAGTAGTGGTGTCTTTCTTTCCATTACAAACGACACGCTTCGCCTGCTCCCTTCCTATGTCCATTAGCGCTCCTGTCCAGAGCAAAGAGAAAGCACTGCCAAAGCAGCATGAGCAGGCTTCTATTGCAACGCAACAATAGAGCAGGCGCGCCGCCCACAATTTTTTTTCCTATTATCAACGGTCAGCTCTGATACAAACCAGGGAAGTATAACCTGGAACGGCTTCTTTATACTCGAACGTCGTTGCCTTTCCAACTCGAAAGAACGAAGTTGTGAATAAAGAAATTCTCGATTGTGTGGGTGTGAAGTCTACCGTCAAGCTAGTTTCTAGTCAGTCTGCTCTTTCTTTCTCATGGCATGGACTCGAACCACAGTTTCTCCTTCTAGTGGATCGTGATTTGGTCTGTCGTCCTCCTCATTATAGTCCTCCTAGAATCCAAGGCAAATTAGATGGATGATATTTTGAAGGGAGAAATCCGCTTTGAATAAAAAGATCTTACTTCACACAATCTTGATTTAAATTAACATTTGGTGAATCGGGCATCTCGGACAAAGAAAATAACAAGAAGAGATGGGAAGACCCTTCATGGTCCTGCTCCCTGGTCTCTACCGTGCTTACCGCCCCTCGTAGGGGCCAGCGTACCCATACCGAAAATGATTTTCTCTTTTGTGGGCGCTTTCGACTAGGCTCTCGTTAAGGAATTGGCCCAAACAAGATCGAGATTCCCGCGAGAATTGCTAGGCCGCCTGCAGTGAAATTGCAAGAATCACTTTATACGCTATTTTGAAATTGAATGAATTGAGCAACTGTATTTCCCCAGGACTCCATTGGAAAAGGGGCTTTTTTTGTATGCAAGTGATGATCGATTGGCGGAGAAGCCGCTCCCGTGTGGGGTGGCTGTGAGAATGATTCTAAGTCTTCCTGACCAGACCCATGTGGAACTTGCAAATAAATAGGTTTGTAAGTTCCTAGCTGAGTAATAAGATAAGTACGTTTGTAATAATCTAAAACCTTTCACCTTCTCTTTCTAGATATAGCAGCCTACCCATATTGATAGTGGAATTATTGATCGCCTCTTTCAGATAGCCCATTTTGAATAAGTGTTATGGGTAAGGGCTTGACCTACCAGTTGAATGGAATCTACCATTCTTTATGCTCTCGCTAGCTTTGAACTTGTTGGTACCAGTAATCAAACCCAGAGGCCTCTACGACAGAAGAGATTCTTCCTCGTTTCTGCCCGGACAATTCCATCAAATAAATAAAATTAAAAGTGAAGAGGAAAATGCATAACCAGAAGAAAGAGATGTCGTGATGTAAAATGATCATGGGGACACATTGTTTTTAGGACCGGCAATTTCCTGCACTCCTTAAACCAAGAAAAAGATACATACTAGTTTCCATAGGTAGGCATATGTCACAACTTCTTTAGGACATGACTGACTTGCTTATCACAAGTCGTCTCCCGAAAAGGCAAATATCGAGACTGAGATGTTGCTTGGAGTCTTCATTCTCTAGGGCAGAGCTCACTACCACTCATTTTCGGATGGAGATGTAATAATACTGAGCTATTCTTCGATTTCCTTGCTTGCGAGATCAAAAATTGGGTATCGAACAAAGAAATCTGCTCACGGTACCTCTTACCTCAAAACTTCTATTGGATCTGGGATTAGAAGAATTCCAATTTGAATGTGCTCATATCCAACTACCCGAAGGGACGATATCAGGAAAAGCAAACGGTGCATGGGCGGTTTCAAGTTGTTTTGGTTGCGCAGCTTTCAATCACTGTGCCAGCAGAGCTCTAATGCTTCTATAAAGTGAGAAATTATGGTACCTTCATGTCTACCTTTCCCAAGGGCTAGCTCAATTCCAGAGAAATGCAAGCAATCGTGCTGGACTCCCGCCGCCTGCTAGGCTCCGGTTCCTCGATCTTCCTATTGGTGGCATGGTCATGGCTTTCATTCATTCATTTCATTCTTTATTCCATTGTGGAATCAAAGCACTCAAAGGATTTAGAATCCTTTTACCAACCAGTCAGAACCAATATTTCTCTGTTATATTTTGTTTTTTCTTTGTCAGCTAGCACAATTTGGATTTCGTGTCCAATGCGCTAACGCTTTCTTTAGTTTTCTTGCTCTTTCTCTGGGCTTTGACCATGTCTCCCGAACAATTTCAGTACATATGGCGCAAGACTATTCCACATATATATCGAGGTTGGAATGGGATCAGGTGTTTTCACGTCTCACCATAGTGCCCGGTTTGTCTTGATTGGTGATTGATAAACAAGAAGGAAAATGGAAAAGTAGAAAATCTACATGTTTATATCGTTGAGGTCCTTAGTTTAGTCAAGTAGGTTCCCCTACGGCTACCTTGTTAGAACTTCACCCCAGTCGAAGACCCCACCGTGGTATGCGCCAATAAGACCACCAAAGGCCTTTGTGGCACTAGTGATACACAGAAGCCATGGGTGATCATTGGTCTGATGCTTCGGGCGAAACCAACTCCCAGGGTGTGACGGGCGGTGTGTATAGGGCTCGAGTACATATTTAGCAAGGCATGCTGATCTATGATTACTAGCGATTTCAACTTCATGTTCCCGAGTTGCAGAGAACAATTTGAACTGAGGCAATCTTTCCAGATTCGCTCTGCCTTACAGCCTTGCTTCCCATTGTAATTGCCATTGTAGCACGTGTGTGGCCCCGCCCATAAGGGCCATGCGGACTTCACGTCATCCCCACCTTCCTCCAGTATCTCACTGGCAGTCCCTCGTGAGTGTGCCACACACCTTTTTCTTTGTTTCGGAGCGGGGTGTGTACTATTACCACTACCTTCCACACCATCGGGCGGCTGGCCTTCATGCTGAGTCTTCCTCTGCCACCAACTCGATGTCGTCGTAACCAATTTCAACCAAACCTACATGCTCATAGGTACTTTGACGTCACTATAGGGAGGTCTCCGTGGGTCTTGCCAGACGACTTTGGTTCACACATGAAAGTGCTTCAAAAGGCACCGGCTCCCAATGGTGAAATTCTTGCTGAAAGCACAGCTACGCGCCGGCACTCAATCAATTAGTAGCGTTGGCACATCACTCGGCTCCTCGGCTCACTTCGGTGGCAATTTCTCCTTAGGCACATGTCTCAGCAACACAAAACGAGGGTTTCACTCGTTATAACATTTGACCAAACATATCACGACCGAGCTGACGACAGCCATGCAACACATGTATGAAAGTCAGTACCATCCTGTGAGTCAGTTATTGGAAAGATATCACTATCAGCCTCACATCAATCTTTAGGAAAATGCAGACACAGTAGTTTTTTCGAAACTTGTTCAGACACCGCAAGCAACTACCAGTATCGATCTTCTAAAGAAATGACCTTCGTTGCCGAAGTGATAGACAAACAATTCTATAGCGTACTTGGACTAGCGACACATTTCTCCATATATGAAATTCAATTCATCCAACATCAAAGAGAAGCTCAAGGTTGGGATCAAAGATCGGCTACAGATCGGGCTGGCATTCATCATAGTCGAAAGCTTACATTTGACTTAAACATTTACTTTTCACTATATCTGTAAGAATGCCTGACAGAGAATCAGCAATAGAATGCATTTTGCACGCATTTCTCATCGAGTGCAACTACTTGAATAAACTGGAAGTTTTAAACCAAGTACTCTTGAAACAGCTACCCCCTGGGATGGAAAAAGAGGCTCAGGTTTTAGCCCTCCTTTTTACCCCGGAAGTCATTGTTCGTCTTTTGATATGAGAGGATGGCAAGTGTCCGCAATGACTTGGAGACTTAGCCAATTGGTTACATATTCTAGACTGATCGATCAGATCACATCATCTCGAGCAAAGAGCTAAGAGCAGAGAAGTGACATCGCTTCGACACTCCTTCCTCTTTTCATTATGAAACCAATATCAAGCAAGATATGCAGAAGAGGGCGACTCCCTGGATTGAACACATAAAGTAGTGTGAAGATCCCCTCTATGCGAGAGAGAGGTTCTCGGAAATGATGGAGCTATTGGTTTTGGTCATTGTACGCTTGATTGCTAAACCGCACTTTCTATTTATCAGTTCAGTCATAAACCTTTTTTCTCTTATTTCTTTCTTTGCTCCTCTTCCTTCTATTCAGTATCCATAGATCCAGTACTGGCATCGTACAAGCCAAAAGGAGATTCAGATTCTATAGTTAGCTTTGATGAAAGAATGGAGATATCATGAATAAATTATTACCTTTAAGCAAGAAAGGGAAATGAAAGGAACCATAAGCTAGAATATTGGTATACAGAGTGATGTGGTACCTTGTACAACAGAAAACTCTTGCCCCTTTTCTTTCTTAATAGAAAAATGCTCCATGGAATAAAATCCACATTACCAAATCTGAATTTTTGGATGAAAGATTATTATTGTTGTTATCACCTTTCACGCTAGCTTCCCCTTCACTCGAAGTACACTTCCAGTGCACTTCTCACCGCTCAACCACTTTATCTTTAACCTAACCACCTTCTAAAACTTCCACGGGAAAGCCAGTAGAGTATGCCTTGGTTTAAGAGAGGAGGCATCTGGATAGCTAGGGATAGGGGATTCCAGTCACTTGGTAAACAAGGGTGGATAGCCAACATAGGGATGTAAGGGAGTTGTAGGATGCCAGAGAAAGCACTGAATAAGTTAAGAAGCATCAGGCAGACCTTTCTTCAGAGTTAGCAATGGTAGTTCGGATAGCAAAGCACCAACAAGCGGATAAGGCTAGGCATGTCAGTAATAGGCAGGAAAATAAAGGAATAACAAGAAAGCCATGATGCACCCGACTTGGTTGAAAAAAGATTTGGAAGATCTTAACTTCAATTCTTTTCTCTATGTTCTGAACCCGATGAGCTGAGGACAATGAAGCAATGGAAAGAACGATGACCTAGGAGGTAGTAGTAGTACAAAGTCGGAAGGTGGTTTGATTCTAAAGTTGACTGAGGAGACGGACCACGTGACAGTAAGCAAAATGTATATTTTGACTGCTCAAGGCGATGAGACGGGTAGAGGACAAAAGCAAGGTGCCCCGCATTATCAGTTGCTGATTCTCAGGCTGATTCTACTTGGTTGGTAGAAAATCTACTTATCCAGGAACAGGTGATGGAACATACGAAGGACACACGTGCTACAAAGAAATATGAGATTCTCAAAACAGGGAAGGCTACGGATACACATGGGGCTAGGCTAACAAGTATCTTCGTTTGACCCTGGATTCATTGTTTCATGCAGGAGTCAAGCTCTACTGGTCGGCCTGAGACGGAGCATCGGAAGCGAATCAAAATAATCTGGTTGGGATTGAACACTACGGCTTGGAGTTGTGTTAGGGTTGCTCGAGTCACCTTACTCCAGGTGGGATGCCGCTCTTATCTTAAGGGTAGGAAAGCTTTTCTCTTATGGGAATAAAGGCAAGAGAAATTCAACTATAAGCAAGGTCGAAGCTCTTGTGAGTGAGAAATAGGTAGCTGGTAGGAAGCCATGGAGTTTATTTCGCTGTGTATAGTGTGGGTCATGGAAATAGAGAATACTTATCATTCGGATTGAAGACCCTATTTTTCATTTTCTTTGCACGATGTTGTGCATGTGTACCGGTCTGTCCTCCCTACTCTACTTTTTGTTATTTCTCTTCATAGACATTGGGTCGGAATGCCCTTAGCTCTCTATAAGGAAGGACTGCAAACAATAGGTTTGGTTTTTGTAGGCAGAGCGCTATCCATTTGCTTATTATTGAAGCAGCCAGGCAGCATCTTATGCACGGGCTCTGCTATCCCCTTACAGCTGGGTTTGCCATCTCAAAATGGAGACTCAGATCAAGAGAAAGCACCCCACCATATCTAGCTAGCAAGGGGGCCCCCTTTTCAATGTGGAGACACGGAAAGGGAAAGGATTGTGTAGGCTGGTACTGAATTTCAAATAGGTTGCCTTCAGTAATCCGAGTAGGTAAGTAGGGTGCAAGTGATTATGCTAGAAGGGCCAAGTGGAGATGCTAGTGTTTCATCTCTTCCTATGCTTTTTTCCATACTTTTCTTGCAGTACTTCAGCAAAGCTACCCCATTTTAGTAAGATAGGGATTCGAAATATCAGCATTTTCACAGGTCCTTGTCAAGCTGCAGCAGAATTAGATTTGAGTATAGCATCATTCAGTTGGAGTTTTGAAATAATCTGGATCCCCTTTGCTATTTTAGCAATCACTGCTGCTCAGTTTCATCCCTTTCTGAGGTAGAAAACCCATCCATATATGTACGAATGAGAGATGTCTTCCGCCCCGGAGAACCCTCTTCTCTCCCTCCTTAGGAAAAGATATAGGTAGAGGAGGTAGAAAATAATAGATACCGCGAAATCATTCAATCCATAAGTTTTTGTTTTTTCGATCGGAATTTGGGTCAGTTGAACACTTATTTTCTCTTTCAAAAGGTTCTTGGGATCTCCAATTCCTTTTTTTCACAACAAATTTCACTTGCCTTCTTTTAGCTTTGCACGGCACCGCATGTCTCCAGACCGCGCCACGCGCGTAGCGAGCTTCCGCTCGGCCTCCAGAACCCTGCATCTGGCCGCTCTCAGGCCGACTGGGAGCTCCTATTTGACGCATTTTGCGTCGAATAGCAAGCCGACGCACGCAGTGACGCCCAACTGGGCCGGCCCATGGTGTAGCGATCCCGTTTGTACCGTAGCACAATAATTTGAGTGTCTAAAAAGAGAAAAAACACGTCCCAGCTGGGAATCGAACTATAGACCTGTTGATCGCAAGAAGAGTATGCAAACCAGTCGACCAGACAAACGTTCATCACGAAAGTGCAGTTCGTAACATTAAGAACACAATAAAACGCAGAATCAGAGAGTTTTTTTTTTTGCTTTTTCTATCTTTTCCTGGAAATTTTTGAATGCGAGTAATGTTTAAAAATCTGACAACTGTTTGAACAACTGTTTGAAGATGTTCTCAAAATTCAAAAATTGTTCTCGTTACACAAAAAAGTTCAAACTTTTCGAATTTCAGAAAATGTACCGGATTTCAATTTTTTGTTCACATATTAAAAAATGTTCGTGCTTCCAAATTTGTTCGGGATTTTTCAAAATATGTTCTCAAGATTCAAAACATGTCCGTGCTTTAAAAAATTGTTCACACTTCCAAATTTGTTCATTGATTTTTAAAATTGTCCTTCATTTCAAAATTTGTTCTAAAGATTCAAAAAATGTTCGTGCTACAAAAAATAGTCCGCGCTTCCAAATTTGTTCTCAAGATGCAAACATCGTTCGTGCTATAAAAAATTATTCACAAATTCAAAAAATGTACATGTTTTCAAAAAATGTTTGGGAAATTCAAAATTTGTTCGTTTTCATAAAATTTGTTCACATATTCAAAAAATGTTGATGTGTCGAAATGAAGAACATGAACAATTTTTGGATCTATGAACAATTTTGGTGAAAGGGAACATTTTTTGAAAAAGCAAATTTACAAACTTTTTTCAAATTGCAAACATTTTTTAAAAACGCAAACAAGTTTTGAAACATGAACATTTTTTGAAAAATGGAACCAAGTTTCGAAACATGCACAAAATTTTGAAAATCTGAACATATTTTGAAATTATGAATATTTATTAACAAATAAATACAAAATTTGAAATTCTGAACATTATTTTAAAATGTGAATTTTTTCTGAAAATATGAACAAATTTTGAAATCCTAACTTTTTTTGAAAATTCTCAAAATTTTGAATTTATGTAAAATAGAAAAAGAAACAGAATAAAGGAAAAGGGAACAAGGAAAAGAAAAAACATTTAAGAAAAAAGAAGTTGTAAAAAAATTGGAAAAAAGAAAAACCTGGTTTAGGAACCTCCTAGGAGGTTCCCAGACCGGAAAAGACCGGCTGGAACCTCCTAGAAGGTTCCCAAAATCTGGAAAGCCGAACGCGTTAACAGGCCCGCCCGGTTCTACGCTCGCTCGCGATCTCCTGTGCGATAGGTCGACATTCTGATGCAGAATGCATCATACAGGGTTTTCCAGGCCGACCTGCCCAGCAGTGCGCTTCCACACTTTTCTTTGCTCGACCTGCTAGCTGGGCCGAAGCGTCTAGCTGCCTCATCCCGTAAACCATGCCTCAACCAGGACAGTAGAGGCTCTGATACCACTTGTTCGAATTATTCTGAGGCACTTCGTCGATCATCCGAGGACCAAGCAATCACACGAGTCCATATCCTATCTACACAGTCTAATTCAAGTCTAACTATAACCTACCTTGTACAAATAATATTCGACACAACTCTAACAAGTTTGCCGGGGCAGATGACAACACACTGTTTTTCCATAAAATTGTAAATGGAAAGCATACAAAGAAGAAAAAATTCACCTTACAAGATAAGGATACAATTGTGGGCATCAGAACCTAAAATTGTACATCTCTAACTATTACAAAAAAGTTTTTGGAGCACCAGAGGATAATTTTGTGTCGCTCGATGAGTATGTGGTTAGGCACTTACCATGGCTAGGTGCAAACGAGAACGAGCACCATTCACTGAGAAGAAGTGTTTGAAGCGATAGCACAAATGAAGAACAATAGGACACCAGGACCGCATGGTTTCCTGGCAGAGACCCCCACATCCAAACAAGGAGAGGACGACCCACAACCCGAATAAAAAGCTCAACAACAAATAAACCCAACATGCACTCGTGAGTGACAGACAAATGAGGAACATCTATGACGTTGAGTTTCGTGCAAGATCAGACAGCCAGAAAATTCAACCTAAAGCCAAATAAAAACAGATAACTGATTTTTAGAAAAAACGGTGCTGGCAAGATTTAAGAAACCAGCGCGATTAATTTAGAAGACGGGACAAATTCTAACGACAATTACACTTGCTAGATTTTTCATAGCAAGGAAGGATGCATTTCAGAGCTTGAATCACATACTATGACATTATGTGAAGATTCACTATTCGATTAGGACAAAGTAATTTCAATCCAGATTTCTAAGGAAAACAATACAGAGGTAATTGCAGCTCCCTCCACATTTTCGCATCCGGGCTTGGGACCGGCAAAGGCAGTGTTAAACCACAACAATACAAAACACAAGTTATACAACACCAATCGTTCAGCAAAGCATACAGGCCACACCATCAAGAAAATGCAATACACACAGTCACACAAGCACACACACAATCAAGCGCTTGCACACAAGAAACAGACAAAGGAATAGACATATATAGGGGCACATCACACACACAAACACACAATGTAGCACTTGCACACACACAAGAAACAGACAAAAACAGACAGATAGGGGCACATCACACAGACAATTACACACACAAACACAATGGAGCGCGTGCCCACAAGAAATGGAAAGAAACATATATAGATATAGGAGCAAAAACAGAAAGCTAAAACATGCAAGACCGAAGTAAACTCAGAAAGTTAATAATAAGCTCTTCCTCCTTCAAAAAATAAATTCTAGGAAACCATGTCCGCTTTGTGTTTTTCAAGAACTTACTTTCTTTAGGATGAGCTGCACAACTTTAATTTCATATGATAAATTTGGAATTAAACCCTTACCCATCACCCTCATCATCCTCGTCATCTGAATCATAACTAGCAAGACCAAGAAGAGCACCTTTAGGAGAACTTAGCCAAGTACCATCAGAACGACCAGTAGAGCTAACATTGTTTGGCTTAGTAGGGACTACACCTTTAACTGTGGTCTTGACTTTTGATTCTCCCAGACCAAGCTCCTTTGAGCTAGAGACACCAGTGGTCTCATTTGCTGCAACACAGAGGCGATAATCAGCAATGTAATTTACCATAAAGTTTTAGTATAATTCACTCACGTTCAGCTGATGAATCATCTTCATAACTTTGGTTGCGATCTCATTAAAATGATCATCCATAACCTGGAATGACAAAAGTACAAAAGTAAGAAATGGCAGTCTTGCTGAATTTAGAACAGAAGTGCATCTTCTGCTAAACCTAGCTAAATAAGTTCATGCAATGACAAACCTTCAGAAGAACTTCTGTCAACACGTTTAATTTCCTTGTTGATTGCTACCATCCATGCCGCTTCGACTTCATCCTGCAAATGATTCAAGTCCAGTACAACGATTTGAAATGAGTGCCATGTTAATATCCAAGTTGAATATGAATATGAACAGGAACAGAAAGGATTAACTTCATCTGATGTTTTCACTAGATCCAAAAGAAGTGAACATGTGTACAGATGAAAAAAGACACTGCTCGGGAAAAATTATTACAGGAACTAGGAGATTTGCCAGTACAATAATACATATGACAAGCAACCTCAAGTCTCAAGTAAATGATATCCAGGTTGCTTCACTAACAAATCTGGAAAAAATTGACACATAGCCATGCCATTTCTCTCACCATTATGAAATCACCGTTCTTCAGAAATTACTATATAAACATTAAAAAAACAATAGACGGGAGTAGGTAAGTTATTTAGTTTCTCAAAGCCGCCAGGCACTAACCTCCTCCACTCAGTCTAACAGCTACAATACTCTATCATGATTAAATTAGTTCACTTTGATTTACAAAAGTTGTCCAAAAATTATTATGCATTTAAAGTCCGACACAATACTATTTAGCTTTAAACCCGTTAACTTGGACATGGTACTATTCGTACTGAAATACTCCATCCGTTCCAAAATAGACGACTCAACTTTGTACTAATTTTATAGTAAAGTTAGTACAAAGTTGAGTCATCTATTTTGGAATGGAGGGAATAAATCATTAGGGGCAGATTTTTGCATGCAAGTGAATCACAATATGGCAGATTAATAGTGTAATATGCACTGCACTAATAATTAGACCATAAGAATTAGCCCATCGCTAGTGTTCCATATGTCCTGCAAATTATTTATACCTTGGCACCACTTGTAAACAACTAATGTGGAGGTAGTTCTGAATCAGCAGGCTTTATACAATTTGGGAAGAGGTAACGTTTGTCCCCTTCACACAAGTAATGGTCAATTTTGTCTGCAGCATCACATCAGTAACTTTCTCAAGAGGCTCAATTTCATATACCGGGATCAGGTAGCTATACAACAACAACAACAACAACAACAACAACAAAGCCTTTAGTCCCAAACAAGTTGGGGTAGGCTAGAGGTGAAACCCATAAGATCTCGCAACCAACTCATGGCTCTGGCACATGGATAGCAAGCTTCCACGCACCCCTGTCCATAGCTAGCTCTTTGTCGATACTCCAATCCTTCAGGTCTCTCTTAACGGACTCCTCCCATGTCAAAATCGGTCGACCCCGCCCTCTCTTGACATTCTCCGCACGCTTTAGCCGTCCGCTCTGCACTGGAGCTTCTGGAGGCCTGCGCTGAATATGCCCAAACCATCTCAAACGATGTTGGACAAGCTTCTCCTCAATTAGTGCTACCCCAACTCTATCTCGTATATCATCATTCCGGACTTGATCCTTCCTCGTGTGAGATCCATAAATTCAATACCAACTTCTCCTTTAAAAGCACGCTGAGTAAGAAGATGCCGTTTTATGCTTGAGAATTTCCTTGACTCCATCCAATGGATCGTGGTTGTATAAATAAATAGGACGCTTCCCACGTTGAATCTCATGCCAACGCCGGCGCGCTTCATTAGGATTCAAAACTAACCACATAAAACCATACAATAATATGAACACAACGGATATAGCAGCAAAAGCACACACAACAGAAAAAATAAATTAAGCAAAACATACCAGGAACATATTGAGCGGCACTTAGAACACAGAAGATCCATCGCCAGAAGTAGCATCAGGAATATATTCAGAGTGACTTGGAACAGATCAACCAGAAGATCTAACACCAGAAGGACTTTATAGGCAGCAGAAGAAAAAAGAAAGGAACACACCCGTACCACGAGAAGAGCCCAGAAAAATCGGCCCAAACATGCTGACATACGAAAATGATATGTGGCAAACAAGGAGACACAGTCAAAACCAGAAAGCACACGTCACCTACGATGGAAACAGTCAAAGCGTCAGAAGACAGTCAAAGCAGTGGACTCCAAAACAAATGCAAAACGTGTCATACATGCACAGAAGTAAAACCAAAGCATCATACACGTCATGCTGACAAGGCGCCGTAAAAAAAATTCAAAAAGGGGGAAAAATAAAACCCTTATAGGCCTCGATTCTTAGTTACTCGCTTCCCTTTGGTATCGTATAAGAAAAACACTAACCTCGTACAACTTCAGAAAGGGATCACATGCAAACAAATTATGTGAAGATTCACTATTCGATTAGGACAATAACCTAGACTGTGTAATTTCTATCGACACGCGTAATGCAAACAATAAAAGGAGGTAACTGCAGCTCCCTCCATATTTTCACATCCGGGCTTGGGACCGGCAAAGGCAGTGTTAGGCCCCAACAATATAAAACAAGTTATACACAACCAATCATTCAACAAAGCATACAAACCACACCATCAAGCAAATGCAATATTCACACACGGTCACACAAACACACACACAGAGAGTCAAGCACACAAACAATCAAGCCACACACAGTCACACACACACACAGAGTCAAGCCACACACAGTCACAGTCAAGCCACACACAGTCGCTTCCCTTTGGTATCGTATAAGAAAAACACTGACCTCGTACAACTTCAAAAAGGAATCACATGCAAACAAATTATGTGAAGATTCACTATTCGATTAGGACAGTTACCTAGCCTGTGTAATTTCTATCGACACTCGTAATGCAAACAATACAAAGGAGGTAACTGCAGCTCCCTCCACATTTTCACATCCGGGCTTGGGACCGGCAAAGGCAGTGTTAGGCCCCAACAATATAAAACACAAGTTGTACACAACCAATCATTCAACAAAGCATACAAACCACACCATCAAGCAAATGCAATATTCACACACAGTCACACAAACACACACACAGAGAGTCAAGCACACAAACAATCAAGCCACACAGTCAAGCCACACACACACACACAGAGAGTCAAGCCAAACACACAGAGTCAAGCCACACACAGTCTCACACACAGAATGGAGCGCTTGCACACAGGAAACAGACAAAGAAAGGGTAAGGAACAGACAAATAGAAAGCTAACACATGCAAGACCGAAGTAAACTCAGAAAGCTATAAAGAATTTCCAGAACTTGAATGAGTAAACTGATTTCTCTAGAGGGGCGAGGGTGATTCAGATCTTCGTTCCTGAAATTAGGAAGATAGTTAGAGGCTGATTACCATCAAACATAAGAGGAAAAATTACAATAGCATAAATATACTCAAACCATACTTCGTTCTGCTTGGACTTTCACATTGACACCGATTGATAGTTTTCATCATCACTGATGGAGCTCTCTTCAGAACTGTCATCATCACCACTGCTTTCTTTCTTGGCAACCTTAGAGACCAAAATCTTCAGATGAAAAAGCAAACACCAAAAATTCCTTAGGCTTCTTTAGTGCAGGCTCTTCATCACTCTCATCAGAACTATCATCAGAATCATCCTTGGGCTGCAAATATTGAATTACAACAAGATCAATTAATGTACAAAAAATATCACAGAAGACAATGCTTTCAAGAAAATAAAATTTTAAAAATAATGCGTACATGTTCACTCTTTTTCTCTGTTGTCAGAAGCCTCTTAGCAGGAATAGTAGATTTTGCTGGCTGCAAAACATTGGAAGGAATTTTAAACATTGCACAGCAAAAAAGTGACCAGGAGTAAGCAAGTAACAGAACACTTACTTCATCAGAATCGGAATCCGAGTCATTATCTGAACTACCACTAGATTCTTCTTTCTTTACAGAAACTGTTTTAGCAGTGGTATCCTGGACATAGAAAGGAACCGCATTAGAAAGATGGCATAGACAAAAGATTTGCTAGAAACAAAACAATGTTTAAGAAATACAAATATCACACAAGAGAAGTTACCAAGAGTAAACAAGTACAACAGAAAACTTACTTCTTCAGAATCTGAATCTGAGTCAGGATCTGAGCTATCACTAGATTCTTTATTCTTCTTAACTGGTTTAGCAGTGGTATCCTGGAAATATATTGAAAATGTTAGTATCACATTATAAAGACAGAATAATGAAGCCTTAGTTTTCATATAACTAGTAGATGATACCTCCTCAAAGTCAGAATCAGAACTTTCACTGGATTCTACCACTTTATTGGCTACTGATTTTTTAGTGGCCATATCCTGCAAATGGTTTTCCAGTTAGGACTAAGAAATATTAGTACTCCACAGAATTAAACGACAAGATCAGGGGAATGGTAAGTGCAAGAAATATGTTTTATGCTTTTGTAATTATCTCACATAGACATGCATTGCTAGAAATATGATTCTTACATCATCTGATGAATCATCAGAATCACTGTCAGAGCCGTCCAATTCCTGGTTTTTCTTTTGTGTAGTAGCAACCCGCAGAATTCTTCACTTCGGTAGCTGGCTTCTGAAAACGAAGTGAAACATGGTGAAATCAGGCAAAAAGATAATTAAAAATGCTATTAAATGATGCAGCTTCCACTTCGAAATTGGTAGGTAAATGAATACCTCAGAGTCGGAGCTTTCAGAATCAGAACTTTCATTGGATTCCACAAGAGGCAAAAACTTACAGGATCACCAAAGTATAAGATATCTGCAAGAGGCAAAAACTAACCGTCCAGCACCGCGTTTGCCACATCAGTTGCCTCCGCACGAGCAGGCCTTAGGTTGTCCGTCATACTGTCCACAACATGAGTAACAATAGCAGGCTTTCCAGCCATGTTGCACTTGTGCAGAGCAGACTTATGAAATAAGAACACCTAAAGAATGAACAAAGTAGTGCTCAATACAGACCCTTGATTTTTGTTTTAAAAAAGAGCAAATCTAAGTAAAGCACATAAAATCATCACTAAGCTTCATGCAAATGGGGAAAATACATGTTAATCAAGCAAAATGCCTTCACAACTGCCAAGGGCACTCATAGTGCTTCTCTTAGCACGTTATCATAGTCAAAATGCTGATGCGGCACTGTAATAATTAAGAAAGAACGAGAGTGGAGCTGTATGTTCATATAGGTATGGCTCTTAGCTCGTTTTCTTGCACTCCCTGTTTTCCTACTCTTTAATTTTCTCCACAACGCAACATCATTTAGATACAACCCTTAAGAAACAATGCATTGGGGTGATTCTCTCTAATTTTTTCACTACTAGGACAACACGTTAAGAGATAATGCATTGCAAAGGTTGAGATAACCAACCTTTTCAGGTGGAAGATCAATTCCAAGGTTTCCTCTTGACAGAATTATACCATCTACTTCTTCCAGGATCTCATCAAAATGGTTCAAGCCCTGTAAGGAATAAGGAGTCAATAGGTGGTAAACAAATCCAAGTTGCTCAGGAATGTTGAAGGAACATCTTGAAATTACCTCCACATTCTCAATTTTGGCAAAAATCAGAGTTTGGCTAAGATCACCTAACTTTGAGAGGAACTCCCATGCCTATTGTAGGAAAAATACTCCATCAACATTAGGAACATTTTTCCAAAGTATGAAATGCAAACAAACATGTGATACTATTCAACCCAACATCAATATAAAAAATTGCAATCTGTTGGGAAAGATGGCACTGTGAAGTTACTTACTTGCCACACATCTTCTGCATGCCTTGTATAAGAAAGAGAGAGGAAGTCAATCTTGGTTGGGGCACCCTATTTTTCTCATAACCTGAAAGTGGTGCATGCTCATAAATAAAGTCATATAATGGGTTACAGCAAGGAGCTCCAGTTTCACGAAAAAAAAATATTTTTAACATGTAAAGCCTAGTCGTCAAGTTAACACGAAGAGCAAGAGAGATTCTTGGGAGGAGTTCCTTACATCTTTATCGTCATCAGACAGCGTGGGCATGTCGATATGGATCGAGCAGTGCAATGTGAAGAAATAATCACAAAAAAGTTCAGAAAAAAGAATAGTAAGTCTACACTAAACAAGTAATAGGTGATCAGGAACTACCAATACCAAGTTAGCATACATGATTATTCGTCAAGATACGAGTTCGCATTCAACAAACAACAATCAATCGTGCCACAACAATATAAAACACAAGTAATACAACCAATCATTCAACAAAGAATACCAGCCACACCATCAAGCAAATGCAATATTCACAGAGTCACACACACACAGTCAAGCCACACACAAATTCACCATCAAGCCACACACAGTCAAGCCACACACACAATCAAGCCACACACACACA
>NC_041389.1:139557862-139615076 GCF_002162155.2 Triticum dicoccoides
ACACACACACAGTCAAGCCACACATATTCACCATCAAGCCACACACACACACACACAAAGTAAAGCCACACATATTCACCATCAAGCCACACACAGTGACACACACAGAATGGAGCGCTTGCACACAAGAAACAGACTTAGATAGGGGCACAAACAGAAGGCTAATACATGCAAGACCGAAGTAATCTCAGAAAGCTATAAAGTTAGCAGCATTGACAAAAAACATGTGATGAACAAGCTTTCACAGATAAATAAATTCTGGGGTTATGCTCACAACAGAATTATATGCCCAGGTGTGTAATGACAAAATTCTGGAGTTATGCTCTTTTATCAAGAACAAAGTCTAAGGGGACTAACTAGCAGCACGTCATCTAGTACTCGTATGATGAGCATCAACATATATGGGAACATGAGCAAAGCATGACAAGAAGTAAGCAATTGAAAACAACATAGTAACACCCTGAACATCCATCAAGTAGAATAAGAATCGACAGAGGGCCAACAATCCAATTTCAATCAAAATAACCGATCTGAACAACACAACATTTGAGATCTAAACATCCATCAAGTAGTATCAAAGGGCGCATGCGTTTTGAGATATGAAAGTAACCGACGAACAGCGCAGGTGACGAACAGAGGAACCGATCTGAACGAGCACGATACTCTCAGATAACAAAGCGCACGCAGAAGTTTCTCAAACAAACTTGTTAGTTCGCAAACCAGGCGACCCAAACCGACCGACCACTCACTTCCTCCACGGATACCCCCAATGAGACGGCACGAAGAACACACGAGAGCATCAATGTAAAGAACCCAGCAGCAACACAGGGGATCGAGCAGAATCAAATCAGACGCGATTCCAAACGGACTAGGACGAGAACGAGCAAAATCAAATCAAGACGCGATTCTATCTAAATTGACGATGGCGAGGACAAGAAAAATCAAAACAAACGTGATCTGATCTAAACGGACGACGGGGAGAACGAGCAGAATCAAACCACAGGCAACTCTAAAACTGACGATGGCGAGGACGAGCAAAATCAGCTCAGAAGCGATTCTAAACGGGCGGCGGCGAGGACGAGCAGAATCAAATCACACGCGACTCTAAACTGGCGACGGCGAGGACGAGCAAAATCAACTCGGAAGCGATGCTAAACAGGCGACGGCGAGGACGAGTAAAATGAAACCAGACGCGATTTCTATCTAAACAGATGAACCGCGGACGAGCAAAATCAATCAAATCAGACGCGCTTCAAAACAGACGAATCGAGGACGAGCAATTCTTTCTAGTCTAAACGGATGAGTCGAGCAAGGAGGAGCAAGATGAAACCAGACGCGGGAGGAGGAGAGGCAGGAGTCGAGGATGAATCGAGGCGAGAGGCATGGCCTGGGCGAAGAGAGGAGGAGCGGACCGGCCAAAGGGCGCGCCTTTATAGCTGGGGCAGAGGCGGTTGCGGCCGCCGGAGGCTTGTCCTTGCGGACGCGGCTTCGCCGAGGTGGCGTGCATGGCGTGGCGTGGCGGCGGATATAGAAGGAAAGTGGAGCTGGTGGGCTAGGGGCTGGATCCGGAGCGGGAGCGAGGGTGGGCAGGAGGAGGTCGGCGGCGGCGCGTCCCTCTCAAATCGGGAGCGGAACGGGAGATTTCCGTATCGAATTGGGGACGGACAGGGAAATTTCCAACTAGGGTACTCGGGACGTGAGTTGCAACGGTCCAGGTGATGGCGTGTCTTTTCTCTTCTTCTTTTTTTGAGTGGTGAAAACAAATGTGTTTTTTTACTACTGAAAAAAATGTGCTCGGGTTAGAAAAACGCTACTGCTGCCAAAAAAGAAAAAGAATAAAAACGTCACGTTCATAGATGCTACAGGGAACGAAAACATTCACAATGTACTTCTCATTTCGTTAGCACCAACTTAAGTGTCAAAAAAAATGTGCCCGGCCAGAATAGCTAGGACACGAATCCGAGTTGATCGGAAACTCGTATCGCCCGATAGTGTGCGCAGGGTGTGAACCTTAGCTTGCATCTCCTCCCTCCCCCTCCTCGCCTTCCCTCCCCTTCGTCGTTGCTGGGCAAAGCCCAGTCGGTGTAGGCGGCGGAGGCGGGAGGTGGGCATTTCTCCCCTCCTGATAGTGTGCGCAGCGCGGTGCGGCACCGTGTCGAGGGTGCGGCGTCAGCAAGTTAGACGGGCGTGCCGGCAGCGTGGGCAGATGGCAGGCCTGCGGCGGCTGCGCGGATTCCGGAGGCACGTGCTCGGCAGGCCAGCGTTGGTCTAGATAGCGGCGGCCCTGCCGGTCTGGTGTGTTGAGCCACGCAGGTCAGGTAGGTATGGGCCGACGGGTGTGGCCCTACCTCCAGGCGATCATGCCTGTTGGCGGAGGGGGTATGCTGCAGGCGAGTAGTGGTGGCCCTGATCCATCGAGGGATCTGGCTGGGTGCTGCAGGCGCAGTGCAAGGGAGCTGCTCGAGGTCATCAATGAATCTGGCTGGCCTTGGATGCTCCTCGTGGCTCCGGTGGGCGGATGGCTAGGTCGTGGCAGGGATCTCCCCTTTCCCCGGTCTGCTTCGGCCGTTGCGGGGTGGCTACATCGATCGGCTGGTTAGTCGCTACGGCTTGGGCGGCGGCGGTTGGCAGCAGGGTGCGGGTGCTGGTGGTGCCTCTCTTCTTCCAGGCCTGGACCGGCGGTGCGGGGTGCTCATGCGACGAAGATGGCCAAGACTTGGAGCTCGTGCTCGGGCGAATCAGTTTTGGGCCCGGGATGGGTCAGATTTCCGCTCTGTGTAGATGATGGTGGGCCCAGTCTGGGTGGTGACAACGGGCGACGAAGTCCCTCTTCTCGTGGGTACAGTGGTTGATGGTGGTGGTCAGGACATCGCGGGTCCATCAGGCAGATTGGCGTCGAAGACCATGGACAAGGCGCCGTGTGAGCATGCTCGGAGGCGACCATTGGTAGTCACGGAGTTGTGTCTCCCTCGGTCCACTGGGACTGGCTGGAGGCATAGGTGTCCACGCCTCCTACCATGGAGGTGTCAATCCAGACTTCGTGGTTGATGTTGGGCTAGGAGTAAAAGGAGATGCCTTTTACTCCTCCTACCGAGGTGGGTGAACCGTGATGTGGGAGGGTGGTTATGGCTTGGACATGGATGCCGGGGTGGCGATCTGCATGTTTTGGCTCTCTAGTGGGAAACACTACAGCGGCGGTGACTGTCAGTCTTGGCCATGTGGGCGATGGGACGGGTAGAGGCGGGTGGATCAAGTGTCTTCTTTTGTATTTGCAGTGGTGACGATCTGATCTGGATCTGGGGGGGGGGGGGGGGTTCAATCCTCACCGAGCTTGTCCTGGTGACCTCGTAGTAGCATGGGTGAGCTGGTAAGCAAAAGCTTTGTGCCTTGGTGCCAACGATGGATCTTGCGTAGGGGGTCCCAAGTTGTGGACGTAGCTTGATGGTGATAGGACAAAAGAGGGACACGATGTTTACCTAGGTTCGCGCCTCCTCGAAAAGGTAAAACCCCATGTCCTGCTCTGATTGTATTGATATGGGGTACAAAGTACATGATGATCTACATCAAGATCATATGTGTATGTCTCTAAATCGAAGAGGTACTAGACTATTTGCCCCCGAATTTGCTATGGAGGAAATGGTGGGTAGTTACGGGCATGCAAAGTATTGGCTCGGCCTGCATCCCTCAACTCTATTGGCAAAGATATTGAAGAAGTGTGATTAGAATATAATAGTAGTGGCACTAGTTGATGAGACATAAACTCATCACAAATAGAAGCTGGTAGAAGTAGAGAAGTATCCACATGGAGTGATGTGGGGAGCTGGGGCAATGGAGCAAGCCGGCTCCAAAAGGAAATTGTACCTAAGGGACATCATGATGTAGTTAGGAGGGTTGTGAGAGGCGACATCAGCCCATACAGCTGCAGTGAGCAAGGGGCGAAGGCTATTGTGCCGAAGCTTTGTGAGAGAGAACGATGGGGACCCCTGATCGGGACGCACCGATAATGGGTTTTCTCCCTCGCTGCTGCCGACCGCGTCTGCGCACAACATTCTCCCCTTTCCACGGCGGCGGGATCCGGACGAATATGTGACCAGCGGTGTGGCCACCGTCTTTCTGTGCAAGAGAGTGCGAAGAGAGCAACCCCAGCAAGCAGGCGTGTGTCGGTGTCAAAATCGGCGGATCTCGGGTAGGGGGTCCCGAACTGTGCGTCTAAGGCTAATGATAACAGGAGGCGGGGGACACAATGTTTAACCAGGTTCGGGCCCTCCCAATGGAGGTAATACCCTACTTCCTGCTTGATTGATCTTGATGAGATGAGTATTACAAGAGTTGATCTACCACGAGATCGTAGAGGCTAAACCCTAGAAGCTAGCCTATGATTATGATTGTTGTTGTCCTACGGACTAAACCCTCCGGTTTATATAGACATCGGAGGGGGCTAGGGTTACATAGAGTTGGTTACAGAGAAGGAGATCTACACATCCGAAATGCCAAGCTCGCCTTCCACGCAAAGGAGAGTCCCACCCGGACATGGGACAAAGTATTTAATCTTGTATCTTCATAGTCCGACAGTCCGGCCAAAGTAGTCCGGTTGTCCAAGGACCCCCTAATCCAGGACTCCCTCAGTAGCCCCTGAATCAGGCTTCAATGACGATGATTCCGGCATACAGATTGTCTTCGGCATTGCAAGGCGGGTTCCTTCTCCAAATACTCCATAGAAGATCTTGAATATAAGGATCGTGTCCGGATCTGCAAAATAATTTCCACATACCACTGTAGAGAGCACAATATCCCACAAATCTAATCTGCTGACAACTTTTCATAGCGTGACATCATGCCGCGGCCCGGTCATTACGAACCGTTTTTCCCAGCCTGCCACTACACGTGTTGCGAGGCGGTTTTATTGGCACGTCTTGTCGAAGCAGAGATCGTGTTCCTCCTATCACGAGATTCTCATCAATACGGGTGTGGGTAACCCAACCGTGCTTGTTAGTATGACTCCTTGGTTTTAGGCAAGTTCCAAACGGCCACGCGGAGGACGCTTGGTATTCACCCTCTTTATAAAGGGGCCAAGGCCTATCCTTTTCTTCCCACACTCGATCCTTCCCTTCCCCCACCTCGAGTTCCAACACCCAAGGCTCAGGCTAAGCGCTTCGGACCTTCAACCATGTCCGGATCCAACCTTCAAGGCCGGTGGATGGCCTCCTCTGTCACAGAGGAGGACATCAAGAAGCTTAGGGAAGCCAGGTATCTGACCGCCGAAATCCCGCACAGGCTGCCGGCTCAAGGGCAGGTCATCCCCACTCTCGAACCCAAGGAGAGTGTCTTATTTGTTTCCCACTTCCTCCGAGGGCTAGGCTTTAGTCTTGATCCCTTTGTTAGAGGGCTCATGTTCTATTACGGGCTAGATTTCCATGATCTAGCTCCAGATTCCATCCTTCACATCTCGTCGTTTATCGTCGTGTGTGAGGCCTTCCTTCGCATCACCCCACACTTTGGCTTATGGCTCAAGACCTTCAATGTGAAGCCGAAGATGATTGATGGGCGACACGCAGAGTGCAGAGGAGCTATAATAAGCAAAGGCGCCGATGCCCTATGGCCAAAGGGTTCCTTCCCGGAGGTGTCCGACTTATGGCAACGGAAGTGGTTTTACATTACAGCTCCCCGAGTTACAAAGCGGGCGGCTGCCCCCGCCTTTCGCTCGGCCCCTCTGAGGGAGTCCTGGATTAGGGGGTATCCGGACAGCCGAACTATATACTTTAGCCGGACTATTGGAGCATGAAGATACAAGACTCAAGACTCCGTCCCGTGTTCGGATGGGGCTCTCCTTTGCATGGAAGACAAGCTTGGCGATTCGGATATTATATTTCCTTCTTTGTAACCGACTCCATGTAAACCCTAGCCCTCTCCGGTGTCTATATAAACCGGAGAGTTTAGTCCTTAGAGACACAATCATAATCATCATAGGCTAGCTTCTAGGGTTTAGCCTCTACGATCTCGTGGTAGATCAACTCTTGTAACACCCATATCATCAATATCAATCAAGCAGGAAGTAGGGTTTTACCTCCATCGAGAGGGCCCGAACCTGGGTAAACATTGTGTCCCTTGCCTCCTGTTACCATCAGCCTTAGACGTACAGATCGGGACCCCCTACCCGAGATCTGCCGGTTTTGACACCGACATTGGTGCTTTCATTGAGAGTTCCTCTGTGTCGTTGCTGCAAGGCTTGATGGCTCCTTCGATCGTCAACAACACGGTCCAGCGTGAGAGTTTTCTCCCCGGACAGATCTTCGTGTTCGGCGGCTTCGCACTGCAGGCCAATTCGCTTGGCCATCTGGAGCAGATCGACAGCTACGCCCCTGGCCACCAGGTCAGGTTCGGAAACTTGAACTACACGGCCGATATCCGTGGAGACTTGATCTTCAACGGATTCGGGCCTGCGCCAGGAACGCTGGACAGTCACGACGAGCACGGCTTAGACCTGCTATCGGACAATGCTCGGGATATTGCCCCTGCAGGAGCCCCGGACCTAAATCCGAAGCAGATCGCGGTGCCCAAGGATGGGTGGATGGACCCCGCCCCACAGGCCGCACACTCATCGGCGGTAGAGCCGAACACATGCCTCACCCCCAAGGAAGCCTGTGACACCGGACCCCCAGACTCGTATCCGGTTGTAGGTTCCAGTCTGCGCGCTCCCGAGCCCGCCGAACCTGGTTGGGCTCCGGTAATGGAGTTCACCGCTGCGGATATCTTCCAGCACTCACCCTTTGGCGACGTGTTGAACTCGTTAAAGTCTCTCTCTTTGTCAGGAGACTCTTGGCCGAACTATGTCCGGCTCGAGTGGGAAGCAGGCGACGAAGGAATTCGTTGCCCACCCACCACCCACTTCATTGCCACGGTCGATGATTTAACCGACGTGCTTAACTTCGACTCCGAAGACATCGACGGTATGGACGACGATGCAGGAGAAGAACATGAACCACCGCTCACGGGGCAGTGGACAGCCACCTCCTCATATGATATATATATGGTGGACACTCCGAAGGCAACCAATGGCGACGAGGCAACGGAGGATAACCCCTCAGGAAAGAAAGCAAAGCATGGGCGTCGTCGGCGCCGCTCCAAGCCCCGCCATAGCAATACCAGCACAGGAGACGAAAACAATCCGGATGGTGTCGAAGATGAATACAACCCTGATCAGCCTGCCTTCGAGCAGGCCGAGCAGGAAGACGGGCAGGTCAGTCCAGACGAACAGGCGACGGACGGATATCCGGAGGAGGACAACTACATGCCCCCCTCCGAAGACGAGATTAGCCTCGGCGACGACGAGTTCGGCGTGCCCGAGGACCCCGTGGAGCAGGAGCGCTTTAAGTGCCGGCTCATGGCCACTGCGAGGAGCCTGAAAAAGAAGCAGCAGCAGCTCCAAGCTGATCAAGACCTGCTCACAGACAGATGGACTGAAGTCCTGGCAGCTGAGGAATATGGACTCGAGCGCCACATGGCTGACCGTCCACATCGTGGCCGGGATAAAACGACATATCAGCCCGAATACCAGCCTACACCCCCACGCCAATACACTACAGCCCGGGGCAATGGGCAAGACTTGCAAGATATACTTGAAAACAAGGCAGGACAACCAAGATCGATCTACGGATCGCGGGGGCACGCCCCAACACGTGACGATGATCGTCATGCCGGATACACTACGAACAAGTTCGGCCGGGCCAAACATAGCCACCCAGACTCATTCGAACTGCGTAGCCACATAGCTCGACATAGAGGCGCCGCACACCCCTCTGCTTCACTGACGAAGTGATGGATCATGAATTCCCAGAAGGGTTTAAACCCATAAACATCGAATCATACGATGGCACAATAGACCCCGCAGTATGGATAGAAGATTTCCTTCTCCACATTCACATGGCCCGCGGAGACAATCTACATGCCATCAAGTATCTCCCCCTCAAACTCAAAGGACCAGCCCGACATTGGCTAAACAGCCTATCGGCAAATTCCATTGGCAGTTGGGAAAACCTGGAGGACGCGTTCCTCGACAACTTCCAGGGCACATATGTGCGACCACCGGATGCCGATGACCTGAGCCACATTACCCAACAGCCCAGAGAGTCAGCCAGGAAATTCTGGACTCGGTTCCTAACCAAAAAGAACCAAATAGTAGACTGTCCAGACGCTAAAGCCCTGGCGGCCTTTAAGCATAATATCCGTGACGAGTGGCTCGCCCGACACCTCGGCCAGGAAAAACCAAAGTCCATGGCAGCCCTCAAGACACTCATGACCCGTTTTTGTGCAGGCGAGGATAGCTGGTTGGCTCATAGTAGCACCACGACGATAAATTTAGGCACCTCAGATGTCCGCGACAATAACGGCAAGCCACGTCACAACAGACATAAGTGACGGAACAATGACGACAATACTGAAGACACGGTAGTCACGCCGGATTCAGTGGCTCGAAATCTGGTTAGCGGAAAAAGCCATTCAAAAGAAACAATCAGGGACCGTCCAGTCTGGACCGCATACTTGAACGCTCGTGCCAAATTCATGGCACCCCGGATAAGCCAGCCAACAACACTAACAGAGATTGATGGGTGTTTAAACATGCCGGTAAAATAAACGCCGAAAACAAGGACAAGGGGCTGCACAGCGACAATGACGAAGAGCCCCGGCGTCCGAACACAGGAGGACAGAAGAAATTTCCTCCCCAGGTGAAAACGGTCAACATGATCTATGCCACCCATATTCCCAAACAGGAACAGAAGAGAGCACTACGGGACCTCTATGTGATGGAGCCAGTCGCCCCAAAATTCAACCCATGGTCAGCCTGTCCGATCACCTTTGATCGTAGGGATCACCCTACCAGCATCCGTCATGGCGGTTCAGCCGCATTGGTCCTAGACCCAATCATCGACGGATTCCACCTCACGCGAGTCCTTATGGATGGCGGCAGCAGCCTGAACCTGCTTTATCAGGACACAGTGCGCAAAATGGGCATCGACCCTTCAAGGATCAAGCCCACTAAAACCACCTTCAAAGGTGTAATTCCAGGAGTAGAGGCTCGTTGCACGGGCTCCATAACACTGGAAGTGGTCTTCGGATCTCCGGATAACTTCCGAAGCGAGGAGTTAATCTTCGATATCGTCCCTTTCCGCAGTAGTTATCATGCACTGCTTGGACGAACCGCATTCGCTCGATTCAATGCGGTACCACACTATGCATACCTCAAGCTCAAGATGCCAGGACCTCGCGGGGTCATAACAGTCAACGGAAACATGGACCGCTCTCTCCGTACAGAAGAGCACACTGCAGCCCTCGCAGCAGAAGTACAATGTACCTTCTCCGGCAAACCACCAATCCGCTGACAACAACCCCAAACACCGTCAAGCGAGTCCGGAGTACCCCGCAACAGGACCGCCAGGCATGCCAAGAGCGCGACTAGCAGTCCGGCCTCCGCTCAAGCCCCATCAAAGCCGCATTCGTGCCGCGCGTACACAATTACGCACTTAAAATACCATGGGCATAGGCGGAGGCGCAACAGTGACTCAATCAACAGTGTGGTATAACTGCAACATACTTTAATAACCACCCTTTACCTTTTAGGACACTGCTTTCGGGCAGCCTCTTCCGAAGAGCCGGATTGTCGGACTTACACAGGAGAGAAAACCAAGGAGGCAACATGCTTTGCGCAGAAAGGGAATACCCAGGTGGAATCTGTTCACGATCGTTATACCTGTTTTATATACCTATATGCAGCCCGCCCTTGGATAGGACATGTTAAATAGTCCTATTTACTTCTGCTTAAACGCATTCATTGTAAACATACACTTAAACGTATTATTCATCAATGGGAGATAATGTATAACGTTAGCTTATTATTCCTATTTGCACATTTTGTCTATAAATGTTTATCTAATATTGCATCCGTACACCTTGGTACGTTCAGTTTGCCAAGGGCTTCTTATGGCGCCCCATAATACGGCAGGACAAGTCCGAACACTTTAAACAGTGTGGCACCCCGAACTTATAGCATTATATGCATCACCTCCGAATCATGTCTTGGGTCAATAGTTGCGTTTGCCCGGCTCCCTTATTTTGGTACCTTACGTTCCGTTATATCGGCTAAGGTAGCGCAGGGAGAACTACTGCGATTGTGTCCCGGTTCTTCCGGACGAGCACCTTAGTAGAGAAAGCCGAAAACTGACCGGCATGATGTGGCGAGAGCTGGTCGCTGTTCGAGAGGTCTTAAAATCCTTAAAGATTTTTTCCGCTTTAGGCGAGGAATCGGCCTCGTCCGATTTAGGCGTATATAGCGCCCCAATTCGGCTTTCCGAATTCTAGGGGCTTCATCGAAATTTAAAATTGTAGACTTCTATGGCTATGAAAGTTATAAAGATGCATAGTCCGATTGCCTTGTTCGCTGCGTCAAACACCTCCTTCATGGACCAAAAATTTGGATAAATGAGTGTTTTGGATTTTCCACGAACACCCCGGTACTGGTTACGTGGGGGCGGAAGCCAACGACTGGCCTACTTTCAGAATTTTATAAACAGCCGCAGAGAAGGTAATATTTTAAATCAAAACAAAGCGCTATATAGCGCAAATAACTTCGTCTTTATATTACAAAATGACAGAAGTACATTCATTCAAAGATCGTGTTCTTGGTACATTCTTCGGCCATGAGACGAGCGCCCTTCATAATGCTATCATAATATTTTTCGGGACAGCGATGCGCCTTGCCCTCCGGCGTCCCGTCCTTCACCAGCTTCTCCGCATCCAGCTTACCCCAATGCACCTTCACACGGGCAAAGGCCCGGCGGGCACCCTCAATGCAAACGGATCGCTTGATCACTTCAAGCCGTGGATGGGCATTTACCATCCGCTTGATCAGGCCAAAGTAGCTAGTGGGAAGGGGCTCACCAGGCCACATCCGGACTATGAAATCTTTCATAGCCACTTCGACCGCCCTGTGGAGTTCAACCACCTACTTCAGTTGGTCACTCAGAGGCATTGGGTGTTTGGCCCCAACATACTGTGACCAGAACAGCTTCTCCATTGAGCTCCCCTCCTCGACACGGTAGAACTCCGCGGCATCTGATACGCTGCGTGGCAGATCTGCAAATGCCCCTGGAAAGCTCTGAATTCGGGTAAGTAAAAGAAACGCCTCCTCCACATGCTTGCTTTGCATCAAGAATGTCTTACCCGCCGCTATCTTCTTGGACGCGTGGATTTCCTGCTGGGCCTTTTCGGCTTCGGCCTTGGCGTCTTTCATACTCGCAAGGGCTTTCGCAAGCTCAGACTCCTTCATCTTGAGATCACGCTCCAAGGACTCGAACTTCTTGCCGAGATCCTGGAGCTCTTGCTGTACCTCGCCCACCCTAGCATTCTGCTTTTCGCGCTCAATGCGCTCTAGGGCCGCCCTGTCTTCAGCCTCGGACAACGCTTTCTTCAAGGACGCCACTTCAGTTGTGGCCCCTATTTCAAAGTCACGACGCTTTGTCGTAGAATCACCAATTTTGTCTATTCTTTATGATATGCGAACGGGGTATCACTCACCTTTGTTCTCTTCGAGCTGCCTCTTCGTGAGGCTGAGCTCTCCCTGTGCCTGCTCCAGGTCCCATTTTAGTCTGGCGACCTCTGCCGTGCGGGCAGCAGCGGCAAGCAGCACCGCCTGCTTAGTCACATGCATAACTACCATTAGACTCCTGCGGATTATAATCGACCCTCCGTTTGGCTTTTCGTTCCAAACACCAAACAGAGTATCAGGGGATACTACCTACTGGGTGATAACTTCACACATTTTTTACTTACCTCAAAGCCTACCAGGAGGCTGGTGCAGGCTTTGGTTAGTCCGCTCTTGGCAGACAGAACCTTATGAATCACCGCACTCATAAGAGTACGGTGCTCTTCATCCATGGAAGCGCCACGAAGTGCTTCAAGCAGACTATCCGACACCGCTGGTGTAATGGAAGTCATCGGCACGGATGACTCACCCTCCCTAGCGAGGGGCTGCCTGCCCAAATCCGGAACCATTGGAGGTTCCGGCATAGTATCCGGCTGAGAGCCCGGCTTGCTGTGGCTCTTGTCGGCACAATCCGCGGGGATCTTATACCCCGTGTGCCCGGCGTCTGGAATCTCGCCTTGGGGCGTCTCCAGAGTCACCTCCCCTGCTCTGGGAGCCTTTGGGACAACCCCTCCGTGTCGTCCGCAGGCCAAGGAGTAGTGGCCGTCGGGAGCGAGTTCATCGCTGAATCACTCAAGGACCCATCCGAAGATGATACCTCGGGATGGACCCTGGCCGGACTGCATATATGAGTTCGGAATTATAATAAACTATGAAGCAAAGTTGCACTAAAGTGTAACAGAGTGCGGGTACTTACGATCTCACTAGGGGCTTCCCCCTGGGCAGCCACTCCTCCTCGCTGTAGGCGGCAGTGGTGGAGTAATCCGGAAGGGACGCCTTTCCCTTCTTGGGCGTCCTGGCCTCCCCTCCGGGGCGGCTTTCCTCTTCTTATCCTCCCCAGTGCGGGGAAGCAGAGGTTCCTCGTGTTTTCCCCCGCCTCCGTGGGAGGAATCTGCCTCGTCGTCTTCGGACGATGAGGGTATGACGGCCTTATGCCGGGGACCTTGCCTGGTCCCCTGGGCCGCCTTCTCAGGCCCCTCGTCCTCTCCGGATGGGGCGGCCCTCTCCTCTTCCTCCTCTCCTTCGGGGGAGGACTGTGCCTCATCGTCTTCGGACGAGGCGTCTGGTATGACCTTTCGCCGGAGACCCTTCCTGGTCCCCGGGGCCTTCTTTTCGGCCTTCTTTTCCGGCGCCTTGTAGGGCGCCGGGACTAACATCTCCGTCAGGAGAGCATCTGCTGGACCTTCTGGCAGTGGAGCCGAACAGGCAACCCGCTCCACCGTTTCCACATACTCCTGATCAAATACACACAATGACTTGAGATTCCCCCATGAGTACAATTGGAAAAACTGCATCCGGTGGTAGTCAGAAAACTCACCGGACGGGGGAACGCGTGGCGTGAAGTCCGCGGTCCTCGGATATGGGAGGAGATATTTCGGAGGCCTTGAACAACGCCTTCCATGCGTCCTTGTGCGCCATGCCATAGAGCTTTCGAAGCGTCTGGTGTTCGGCCGGGACGAACTCCCATAGATTAAATACCCGTCTTTGGCATGGAAGGATCCGGCGGACAAGCATGACCTGGACCACGTTGACAAGCTTGATTTTCTTGTCCTTCATGTTCTTGATGCAATTCTGAAGTCCGGTCAGCTCTGCAGGCTCGCCCCAGGCCAGACCCTTCTTTTCCCAGGAGGTGAGCCGCATGGGGATTCCAGATCGGAATTCGGGGGCCACCGCCCAGTTGGCATCGCGTGGCTCGGTGATGTAGAACCACCCCGATTTCCACCCTTTCACGGTCTCCGCGAAGGAGCCATCAAGCCAGGTGACGTTGGGCATCTTGCTCACCATGGCACCTCCGCACTCCACTTGCTGGCCGCTCACGATCTTCGGCTTCACGCAGAAGATTCGTAGCCACAAGCCAAAGTGAGGCTTGATGCAGAGGAAGGCCTCACACACGATGATAAACGCCAAGATGTTGAGGACGAAATTTGGGGCTAGATCATGGAATCTAGCCCGTAGTAGAACATGAGCCTGCGGACGAAGGGATTAAGTGGAAATTCCAGTCCACGGACGAAGTGGGCAAGAAACACGACCCTCTCATGGGGTTCCGGAGTTGGAATGATCTGCCCCTTGTCCGATAGCCGGTGCGCGATGTCTGCGGCCAAGTATCCGGCCGCCCGGAGCTTCGCAACATGCTCCTCCTTCACGGTGGAGGCCACCCACTTGCCTCTTGCTTCGGACATGTTTCGCTGTGCGGAGAAAGCGTGAACTAGAGCGCTGGAGCTCGAGGGTGTGAGAATGGATAAGCAGAGGAGGAAGAAGGCGTGGGTGAAAATGGGGAATCCTTGTCCCTTTATAGAGGCAACGAAAGCAGTGCGCCTCCCCACTTACCCGTTGAGGCTCGCTTATTTCCCAAGCGCCACGATTGATGCGCTGTTAGATTACCCATACTCGTATTGATGAGAGTCCCATGATAAGGGGACATGATCTCTGCTTTGACAAGACGTGTCAAGGAAACCACCTCACAATATGCGCTGAGGCTGGTTGTGGGAAAACGGTTCGAATAATGACCCGACCGTAGTGTCATGTCACGTTGTCTAAAGTTGTCAGCAGGTCACATTTGTGAAACATCATTCTCTCTACGGTGGTATGTGAAGATCAGCTTGCGGATCCGAACACGGTTTAAGTGTTCGATGATTACTTTCGAGTATTCGGAGATGGAACCCGCCTTGCCATGTCGAAGACGAACAGCACGCCGGACTCATCGTCATTGAAGCCTGGTTCAGGGGCTATTGAGGGAGTCCTGGATTAGGGGGTATCTGAACAGCCGGACTATATACTTTAGCCGGACTATTGGAGCGTGAAAATACAAGACTCAAGACTCCGTCCCATGTCCGGATGGGGCTCTCCTTTGCATGGAAGACAAGCTTGGCGATCCGGATATTATATTTCCTTCTTTGTAACCGACTCCATGTAAACCCTAGCCCTCTCCGGTGTCTATATAAACCGGAGAGTTTAGTCCTTAGAGACACAATCATAATCATCATAGGCTAGCTTCTAGGGTTTAGCCTCTACGATCTCGTGGTAGATCAACTCTTGTGACACCCATATCATCAATATCAATCAAGCAGGAAGTAGGGTTTTACCTCCATCGAGAGGGCCCGAACCTGGGTAAACATTGTGTCCCTTGCCTCCTGTTACCATCAGCCTTAGACGTACAGATCGGGACCCCCTACTCGAGATCCGCCGGTTTTGACACCGACACCCTCCACCCCAACTGGCGTCATGGGTCAACAAGGGGCTGGACTGGGGCCAGTTAATGACGTGTTGACATTGCAAAGCCGCATCTGAGATCTCCTCAAGAGGGATGTCAGTCTTGTCAAGGTCATGCAAGTAATGCTAGTTCGTTGGGTCCTACGATGCCAACGTCGATCTCTCCGTATGTGGGAGTTCAACCCGGAAGGACCGTGAACTATTCAACAATTCTTTGGTGTGACGCTCGAAGAGATGTATGGATTGTTCTTCGGATCACGAATAAAGTGTCCGGACACCACCGAGGATGCGGGTCTCAACTGCAACCGTCCAGATACCCAAGTAAGTAATTCCGTGACCGAACATGCCGTCTTTTATTTGTCACAGCATCATTCTGAAAGATTACTCTTGGCCAGGACTGGATAAGAAAGGCGGAGAGGATCAGGTGTTCGGCCCCCCTTCCCGAAGGCTCACCAGATCCTGTACTAATCAGGATGGTTGAGCACGCACCTTATCAAGTGCCATCAGGATAAGATGAAGGGAGGAATAAAGAAGCCGAAGGCGGGCTTCACACATTACACATCCAAACCGGGGGAATCAGTGTCTCCGCGAAGGAGGATAATCGGGGAGGTGAATCTAGAATCCCCTCTCCCCAAGGAAAGAAAAGGGCCGCCTCTGAAGACTTGGAAATGGAGGTTTCCAAACGAGGGAAGAAACCTTCGCCAGGGGGCCTTGCCCCGGAGGGCGTCCTTACCGCACAACGCACGCAAGGGGGCCAGCCCTCAACCGAGCTGTAAGTGAACAAAAGTACTTTGGTAAATATATCCCGCTTTATCTCTGAGAATAATAACCGAGACATATATCTTGCAGTCCGGCTCGTAGCCCTTCTCGACAGAGTTCGTCTTTGGGGGGTCTTCTTCCGAAGATGATGGAGAGCGAAACGCCTCCTCTTGCCTCCCCGCCTCATGGGGCGGATGACCCCAAGGTGTCGTCTCGGAGGATTTCTCCCGATCCGCAAAGGCCAGAAGGTAACTCTTCGGCCGCCCGAAGTCCGGAGTATTCGACTCCTAAGGAGGGCAAAAGAAAGAGTCTGGGACTGTCCGGTGCACAACCGGACACACTGATGGGTCTTCTAGAGCAAGCGGCTATCTCATAGGTGCATCGTACCTTAATGGGTACGGTGGTTGAGAGGATTTCATCCGCCAAAAATGGGTTGAATGAAGCTTTTACGAGCCTGCTAAGAGGCTTTGAGGTACGCAAAGTAATATATATGTATTTTTGACGGTACTGCACACGCTAGGTGTGCTCTGTATAGATAGTAGCCCCTGAGACTCTGGTTGCCGTCCAGAGGCGGCAAACAGAGGATCATAGTCCCAGGTAATGATCGCGCTGCTTTCATGTGCAGGCGGCTGAGGGTCCAGCAGCTGGCCAGACTGCTGATTTTGCCGAACTGAGGCGGCAGCTTGACGTGGCGGATGCCGACATCGCGCTTGTGAATAAGCGGCTTGATGAGGCACAGGGTATGTATTTTCGGGTGGTCAACAAATACTAAGAGGAGCATGATGCTAGTATCTTTAATATGATGTGACTGCAGATGGAGCTGCTGCCGTGGAGACCCTTCGGGCGGAACTTGCCCGAGCCAAGGAACAAGCCAGGAGAAGTGATGCGGCCGCCCTAAAGGCGGCCGAAGAGTTAAGAGCCGAACAGGCTGCTCATCGCGAGAGAAAACATGAAATAGCCAAGATGGCTATTGAGCTGAAAGATGCCGCCGGCCGATATGAGCTCCTCGAAAAGGAAAGCCAAGCGAAAGTGGCTGGCCTGAAGAAGGCCTTGGAAGCAGCCAAGGAAACTCGCTCTGAAATCAGAGCGGCAAGGGAGGAGCTTGGTCAAACGGGAGATATCACGGCTGGGAAGCCCTTTTTGTCGTGGACGAAGTTCGGAGATCCAAAGTATGCCCCTCTGGATCAATTATGGAGTGTTGCAGAAGCGTACTTGGATTTGGCAAAGAGTGCTGCTGATGCGGCTGAGTTTTTCAAAGATCAGAAAGATCATGAGGTGGAAAGGTTGTTCTGGTCTCAGTTCAGTGCTCCAAAGCGTCCACTGCTGTTAAATGAACAAATGGCCGAATGGGCCAAACTCCATAGGTTGTCCGGGCTTGCCATGAGGTCTGTCGTGGATCATCTTTGGCCGAAGGGACCAAGGCCAGATAGTTATTTTGGTTTAGTGCAACGATTCCTTGGTGTCATGCCGCATATCGACGCTATAAAGAGGTCGGCGTGCATAGAGGGTGCGCGGATGGCTCTTGCCCATGTTAAGACATATTGGGAAGGGATGGAGGCTACCGCTATTGCAACCCGGGGTCCGGCCGGAGGCCAGGACTCGGCCGAGCACTATTTTGAAGAAGTCCTAGAAGGCGCCCGTTTAATAGAGGCTCAGTGCTCGAAGAGTACCATGTTCGAGTGACATGTATCTGAATTGTAATGCTATTTTGATTATAAAGGCTGGGTCTATACTTTTGCCCAAAAGTATTATAGTGCCTCATGTGCGGCCGTTTATGTATGTATATAACCCAAAAGTTTGCAGTCGTCGGCTTCAGCCCCCACGCATGTAATGCGGGGGTGTTCGGAAAAGCACGTACTCACACTTGATCCAACGTCTTTGTCCCTTAAGGAGGTGATAGCGCGGCGAACAAGGCAATCAGACTATATAGGTTTAACACTTTCACTTAGCCATAGGAGTTTGACGGTGGGGCTACTATATAGCCCCTGATACTTCCGCGTTCATCAGAATATGATGCGCGTACTCACATGACTGGGAAACCGGTCCTTGGTTAATGTGGAGGAATCGCGAAGATTCCACTGAGTCATCGAGTGGTTGACCAGTCTTGCGCTTTATCATGACATTCAGTTTTCGGCTTTCTCTACTGAGGTGCTCATCCAGATGAACCAGGGCACAATTGTAGTAGTTCTTCCGGTGCCACCTTAGTCGATAGAGCGGAACATAAGGTAGCAAAACACGGGAGCCGGGCAAACCCAACCATTGACCAAAGACATGATTCGGAGCTGATGCATATAAGGCCAAACTCGTGACACTGAACACTCCCTAAGGTATTCGGACTTTACAACATATACTGGGCTGAGTAACGCCCTCGATAATGAGCCCTGAGTTTCCAAGTACATGCATTAGTCTGGCATGACGAAATCCCAATAACGCCAGTATCCCTCTTGGTTGTGTTAAGTGCCCGGAGGGTATGAAGCAACAAGAGACATTAAAAAAGGTTTACACAGGGTCTTAATCTAAAAAGAAACCTTTGAGCGGGGCCCTGCTGCACGTCTGCGCCTTTGTCTCCGTTGTGCCATATCCTGGAAGGGTGTAGCACGGTGATTATCTGTAAAAAAGAAAAACCCAGGTGAAAGACTTCGTGCGAAACGTTGGTTATTCTGAATGAACCATGAAAATGCCATCTGTTATTGTATTAATAGGGTCAAGCCAAACCATGGGCCTTTTTACATGCAGGCAACCCCTAGCACCACCTATGGGGGTATATCCATAAACCCAAGCTCAGGTTTATCTAGGCTGCTACAACTAGTGGTGCGTCAGACTCATCTAACTGTGTCCGTGCTCTTGACGACCGACCATTTATTCTGGTTGGAGAGGCCGTGCAGTGTTCGGCTGCTAGAGCCGCCACATATTCTTCCGCACGTAAGGAACGCTCTGTATTTCCGCTAACTGTGATGATGCCATGTGGACCGGGCATCTTAAGTTTAAGATAAGTGTAATGCGGTACTGCATTGAAACGAGCGAAGGCCGTTCTTCCGAGTAGTGCGTGATAGCCGCTTCGGAATGGAGCGATGTCGAAGATTAATTCTTTGCTTCGGAAGTTGTAGGGAGAACCGAATACAACTTCTAATACTAGAGAGCCCGTGCAGCGGGCCTCTACGCCTAGTATTACTCCTTTAAAGGTAGTATTGCTTTGGCTGATTCTTGACGGGTCTATCCCCATTTTGCAGACAGTGTCCTGATATATCAGACTAAGACTACTGCTGTCGTCCATAAGGACTCGAGTGAGATGGTATCCGTCAATTATTGGGTCGAGCACCAAGGCAGCCGATCCTCCGTACCGGATACTAGTCGGATGATCCCTGCGATCAAAAGTGATCGGGCAGGCCAACCAAGGATTGAACTTGGGGGCGACGGGCTCTACAGCGTATACATCTCGGAGTGCGCGTTTGCGCCTCCTTTTTGGTATGTGAGTTGCGTAAATCATATTCAGTGTTTTGACTTCTGGTGGGAATTTTTTCTGTCCCCCAGTGTTCGGCTAGCGAGGCTCATCCTCGTCTTCACTTGGCGTCTCCCTCCCCTTGTGTTCGGCATTTAGCTTGCCGTCCTGCTTGAAAACCCAACATTCTCTGTTGGTGTGATTTGCAGGTTTTTCGGGGGTGTCATGAATCTGACATAATCTGTCTAGAATCTTGTTTAGGCTGGACGGTCCATCTTTGCTGCCTTTAAATGGCTTTTTCTGTTGACCGGGTCGAGAGCCCCTGAATCCGGCGTTTACTGCCATGTTGTTTGGGTTGTCTTCATTGTTTTGACGCTTGCTTTTATTGCGTCATGGTTTCCTGTTGCCATCCCTGACTCCGGATGTGCCTGGGTCGCTGGTGCTGCTACGTGCCAACCAACTGTCCTCGCCTGTGCAAAAGCTGGTCATAAGGCTTGTTAGCGCTGCCATTATCCTCGGTTTTTCCTGGCCGAGGTGTCTGGCGAGCCATTCGTCCCAGACACTATGTTTGAAAGCCGCTAAGGCTTCAGCGTCCGGGCAGTTGATGATTTGATTCTTCTTGGTAAGAAATATGTTCCACAGCTTACGGGCTGACTCTCCGGGTTGTTGAATTATGTGACTTAAATCGTCTGCATCCGGAGGTCGGACATAGGTCCCCTGAAAATTAGCCCTAAAAGCATCCTCAAGTTCTTCCCAACTACCAATTGAGTTTTCGGGGAGGCTTTTCAACCAGTGCCGAGCTGGTCCTTTCAACTTGAGGGGCAGGTATTTGATGGCATGGAGATCATCTCTGCACGCCATGTGGATGTGAAGGATAAAGTCCTCAATCCAGACCCCAGGGTCTGTCGTTCCGTCGTATGCCTCTATGTTCACGGGTTTGAATCCCTCTGGAAATTCATGATCCAGCACCTCATCGGTGAAGCACAGGGGGTGTGCGGCACCCCTGTATTTGGATGTGTCATGGCATTCTTCTGACGGTTGTAGTGTCCCGTTTTGATTCCGAGTTATTATTCGGTCGGTATAGTCGTTTGGGCGGCCATGGTCCTATGCCGGAGCATGTTTCCTAGACCCATAGATGGACCTGGCCATACCGCCTTTTTTGTCCAGGTGCTCACATAAATCATGCACTGACTTATGTGCGATCTCATTAGCCGCCCTGTCGCGGCCACGGGGTGGTCGGTCCGGCTGATCGACCATTTTATTTTTTGGCTGAATGGGCTCTATAGACTCGTCGTCGAATTCGGGCAGCAGCTTGCGCTTTGGATAGCTCTTTCTGTGGTGATCGCCACCGTATTTTTCTTCAGTATCGAGCACTTTGTTCCATCTAGGGTTGAGCGTATCCTGCGCGGCCTTAAGCCTTTGCTTCTGCTTCTTCAAGCTCCTCGCGGTGGCAATAAGCCTTCGATGGAGGTTCTCTTGTTCAAGTGCCTTTCCGGGATGACGTGTGCGTCGTCGTCCGGACTGTTCTCCTCTCTAGAGACAGGTTGATGAGTTTTACCCTTGGAATTGCCGTGATCGGACATCGGCTCCGGACTATGTTCGCCATCCCTGGCTCATCCTGCTCCATCGCTGGGTCCATGGGGTCGGCGTTTCCTTTGGAGTCGACCGGGGTATTATTCTTTCTTGCGCTGTTATCGTTGTTTTTGCTCAGGCGGGATTTGGAGCGGTGCCAACGTCGTCGCTTTGGCTGCTTCTCAAGAGGGTTACCCTCCATTGCATCCTCCGGTTCCTCGCCGTTATTTTCTTTGGGTGTATCCACCATGTATATATCATATGATGAGGTGGCTGTCCAGCGCCCTTTAGGCGGAGGTTCCTGTTCTTCTCCTGCATCGTCGTCCATACTGTCGATGTCTTCGGAGCCGAAATCAAGCATGTCGGTTAAGTCATCGACAGTGGCTACCAAGTGGGTGGTGGTTGGGGAACGAATTTCTTTGTCATCCACTTCCCACTCAAGCCGGACATAGTTCGACCAAGAGTCTTCTGACAGAGAGAGAGAGAGAGAGAGAGAGAGAGACTTCAGTGAATTTAGCATGTCGCCCAAGGGTGAGTGCTGAAAGATATCGGTGGATGTCAACTCCATGATCGGTGCGCAATCAGATTCGGTAGGCACGGATGCATGCGATTCGGAGCCTATGGCCGAAGACGAGTCCGAGGGTCCGATGACATGGGCCTCATCGGGGGCGAAGTCTGTGTTCGACTCTAGCGCCGATGAGTGTGCGGCCTCCATGCGCGGGGTCTATCCACCCGTCCTCGGATGGCATGATCTGCTCCGGATTAAGAGCCGGGGCAACCGCAAGTGTGATCCTGAACACCGTCCGATGGCAGATCTAAGTCATGCTCATCATTACTGTTCGGCGCACCTGCCATGGGCTCGAATCCGTCGAAGATCAAGTCTCCACGTATGTGAGCGGTGTAGTTCAGGCTTACAAACCTGACTTGATGGACAGGGGCGTAGCTATCGATCTGCTCCAGATGGCCAAACGAGTTGGCTCGCAGTACAAAGCCGCCGAATACGAAGATCTGTCCGGGGAGGAAAACCTCACCCTGGATCGCATCGTTGTAGATGGTTGAAGGAGGCATTAAGCCCTATCATGACGACACAGTGGAACTCTCAATGAAAGCACCAATGTCGGTGTTAAAACCGGCGGATCTCGGGTAGGGGGGTTGTCGGTGTCAAAACCGGCGGATCTTGGGTAGGGGGTCCCGAACTGTGCGTCTAGGCGGATGGTGACAGGAGACAAGGGACACGATGTTTTTACCCAGGTTCGGGCCCTCTCGATGGAGGTAAAACCCTACTCCTACTTGATTGATATTGATGATATGGGTAGTACAAGAGTGGATCTACCACGAGATCAAGGAGGCTAAACCCTAGAAGCTAGCCTATGGTATGATTGTTGTTATTGTTGTTGTCGTACGGACTAAAACCCTCTGGTTTATATAGACACCGGAGAGGGCTAGGGTTACACAGAGTCGGTTACAATGGTAGGAGATCTACATATCCGTATCGCCAAGCTTGCCTTCCACGCCAAGGAAAGTCCCATCCGGACACGGGACGGAGTCTTCAATCTTGTATCTTCATAGTCTTGGAGTCCGGCCGATGATCATAGTTCGGCTATCCGGACACCCCCTAGTCCAGGACTCCCTCAGTAGCCCATGAACCAGGCTTCAATGACGACGAGTCCGGCGCGCATATTGTCTTTGGCATTGCAAGGCGGGTTCCTCCTCCGAATAATTTATAGAAGATTGTGAACACCAGGATAGTGTCCGGCTCTATAAAATAAATTCCACATACCACCTTAGAGAGAATAATATTTACACAAATTCAATCTGCTGACGTATTTTGTGGCGTGACGTCATACCACAACCAAGCTTTTACTTGAATCATTTTCATTATACCACCTCAGTGCGTTTAGCGAAGCGGTTTCCTTGGCACATCTTGTCGAAGCAGAGATCGTGTTCCCCTTATTCCGGTATTCCCATCAATACGGATGTGGGTAACCCAACCGTGCCATTGATTGTGGTGCTTGGGGGATAAGCGAGTTTTACCAGGCCGGTGGGGACGCATAGTTTCGTCCGCCCATATATAAGGGGATAAGGATCCACCTCTTTTACCTACGCCTTCTTCCTCCTTTGCTTATCCATCTCCGCGCACTCGAGCTCCAGCGCCCAAGTCTGCACATCTCACCTCGACCTTCTCCAGCCATGTCCGGAGCGGGAGGCAAGTGGATGGCCTCCTCCATTACGGAGGGGCACATCGAGAAGCCGCGTAGCGTCGGATATCTGTCCAGCGACATCGCGCATCGGTTGCCCGACAAGGGGAAGCTCATCCCCACCCCCAGGCCCCATGAGAGGGTGGTATTCCTTCCCCATTTCCTCCGTGGACTGGGCTTCCCACTCCACCCCTTTGTCCGGGGGCTCATGTTCTACTACGGCCTGGATTTCCATGATCTGGCCCCAAATTTCATCCTCAATATCTCGGCGTTTATCATCGTGTGCGAGGCCTTCCTCTGCATCCAGCCCCACTTCGTCTTGTGGCTAAAGACCTTCAATGTCAAGCCGAAGGTTGTGAAGGGCAGCCAAGCGGAGTGCGGAGGCGCCATGGTGGGCAAAATGCCCAACGTCACCTGGCTCGAGGGCGCCTTCATGGAGTCCATCAAAGGGTGGCAATCGGGGTGGTTCTACATCACCGAGCCGCGTGACCCTAAATGGGCAGCGGCCCCTGAATTTAGATCCGGCATCCCTATGCAGCTCACCTCCTGGAAAGAGAAGGGCCTGCTATGGGGTAGTTCCGAAGAGCTGACCGGACTCCAGTCCTGTCTCCAAACCCTGGTGAACAAGAAGCTCAAGCTTGCCAATGTGATCCAGGTTATGCTCGTCCACCGGATTCTCCCCTGCCAGCAATGGGACTTCAATTTGTGGGAGTTTGATCCGGCACAACACCAGACCTTGAGCGGGCTCTTCGACACTACGTACGAAGCTGCCTGGAGGGTGCTGTTCAAGGGCGCCGAAGCTCCCACATCCGCTACCGAAGATCGCGGATTCAGCACGCAACGTCCGGCTGGCGAGGTAAGCTATGTTATCCTTTATGGGACACTTGCTTTTCATAGTTTGACTCTATGCGAGATCTAAACTCCCAATACCTTTAACATGCCTGGCAGAAGACGTCCGGACAGGTTAACTGTCCGGCTCCCCTTCCAGAGGACCCAGGGGATGTCCGTTTGACAGGGCTGCTGGTCCCGGCACTTTACGTGGTGCCGGAGAAGAAGGCCAAGAAGAAGGCCACGGGAACCCGAAGGAGTTCCCGGTGTCAGGTGGTATCGGACTCATCGTCCGATGACTCCGAGGTGGACTCCCCCCACGAGGACGAGGAGGAGAAGAAAGAGGCCTCTCCCCCAGCGGGGGGAGAGAAGAAAAGGAAGGCCTCCCCAACAAGGGAGGTCGAAGGGTCCAAGAAGGGAAGGACCCTTCCTCCGGACTGTTCCGCCAACGTCGGCGATGGCGACGAGGAGTGGCCCTCAAGGGCCAAGCCCCTGGCGAGATCGTTAGTATCCGGACTCCTAGATAATTTACAATTTTTCTTTTTGTCACATAGTGTCTTTCTAATGCCGCATACAACCCTGTAGTCCGCCCAAGGACGATCTTCCCGCTTCGCCGAGCGGGTCCTTGGGCACATCGGATATGGATTCCCTTCCGACCGCCTCCACCCCCCGTGATGTTGACGACGCCGAGGTGGGATCCCAGGAGGGGACCCACCAGGAGGAGGAGGCTCCGGAGGTGCCGCAGGGCAACCTCCTGGACTTTGCACCGGACTCCGCACCGGAACCTGCATTGGTTCCGGAGTCCGGCGGGCGGCCCCTTCGTAAGAAGGGCAAGACTGTGATGCCGGCAGCCTCTGTCCAACCGGAGGCGCCGGACAACTTGCTGGAGGCGCTCAACGGTGCTTCCATCGAAGAAGAACACCACACTATCATGAGTGTGGTGATTCAGAAGGTTCAGCTCGCCAAGAGCGGGCTGACCGAAGCCTGCAGCAGCCTTCTAACAGGCTTTGAGGTAAGAATTTTAAGATATGTAATATGATACCGCATAGACAGTAGCCCTCGATGCTCGGTTCGGTGTTCGGAAAGAAAAACCGGACTGAGGATCTAAAAAGATATACGCAAGAGTCTTAAAAAATATGTCAATATGGGAATGCAGGCTGCACTGCTGACCTCTGCCGCACTGACTGCGGAGGTCGATGCTTTGAAGCAGAGCCTCGAGCGGTCCGAGAGCGAGATCGGCCGTGCCAAGAAGCAGATCGAGGACAAGGAAGGTGAGTAACACCGTATTAAAGTTGTACCTTACAGAAAAGGATTTGGTTGCAAGAGAAATAACAAGGATAACGTGGGTACTACAGGGGCCACGAACGAGGTGGCGACCCTGAAGGAGGCGGTGTCCGCGGCCGAACCAATGCGGCCGCGGAATGAGCCGAGCGAGAGAAGTAGGAGGCGCGGGTGGCGGAGGTACAGCAAGAGCTCTAGGCTCTCGTGGAAAAGCACGAGAGTTTGGAGCGTGACTCGAAGACTCGAGAGTCCGAGCTTGCGTCGGCTCTTGAGAGTGCCATAGCCGCTAAGGCCGAAGCCCACAAGGCCCTCCAGGAAATCGAGGCGTTGAAGAAAATAGTGGCGGGTAAGGCATTTTTCATGCAAAGCAAGCATGTGAATGTGAATTACCTATTACTTACTCGAATTCGGAGCTCTTCAGGAGCGTTCGCAGATCTGCCTCGCAGCGTGTCCGATGCTGCCGCTTTCTATCGGGCTGAGGAGGGGAGCTCGACGGAGAAGGTCTTCTGGTCTCAGTATGCTGAGGCCGGACATCCGGTGCCCCTTAGCAACCAGCTGAAGCAGCTGGTCGAGCTCCACAAGGTGGCCGAACAGGCCATGAAGGGCCTCATAGTTCGGCTGTGGCCCAAGGAGGCCATGCCTGGGAGCTACTTCGGCCTGGTGCGGCGGCTAGTGGATGCGTGTCCCTGGGTTGAAGTCGTCAAGCACTCCGCCTGCATTGAAGGTGCCCGTCGGGCCCTTGCCCGTGCAAAGGTGCACTAGGGCAGGATGGACGCTGAGAAGCTTGTGACGGACGCGCCACCGGCGGGCAAGGAGTATCGCATGCCCGAAATGTATTATAAGAGTGTCCTGAACGGTGCCCGCATGATTGCGGGTGAGTGCTCCAAAGATGTAATATTTGAGTAGACTCGCATTGTGTTATCCTGTGCGCTGAAAACTTTGTTCATATGCGCTAAGCAACGCTTATTAATTTAAAATATTACCTTCTGTGCGGCCATTTATCAAATCTGAGAGATGGCAAGTCGTCGGCTTCAGCCCCCATGCCACGAGTGCTGGGGTGTTCGGGATAAACTTGAGCGCTCTTGTTCCCATTTTTGGGTCCATCTAGGGAGGCGCTCAACACAACGAACGAGGCAACCGGACTTATAATGCTTGAACACTCTCACTTAGCCATAGAATTCTATAATTTTAAATTTCGGCGAAGCCCCTAGTGTTCGGAAGACCGAGTTCGGGGCGCTATCCACGCCTGGGCCGGACAAAGCCGGTTCCTCGCTCTAAGCGGCATAAGTCTTTAGGGACTCGAAAAAACCTCTCGAACAGCAACCAGCTCTCGCCTTATCATGACGGTCAGTTTTAGCTTTCTCCACTGAGGCGCTCGCCCAGCTCAACTGGGGCGCAATCGCAGTGGTTCTCCCAGTGCTACCTTAGCCGATACAACGAAACGTAAGGTACCAAAACATGGGAGCCGGGCAAACCCAACTATTGACCCAAGACATGATTCGGAGCCGATGCATATAATGCTATAAGTTCGGGGTGCCGCACTTGTGAAAGTGTTCGGACTTATCACACCATAATGTGGGGAACTTAAGCCCCTGGTGTATTTAGCCGTACCAGAGTGTACGGATGCAACATGTCATAAATGAACATATGTATAAAAAAGGAATGCAATTATAAGCAAAAAGCGATGCATTGTTTATTCAAGAAATACCGCCATGAATGCAGAACGATACAAATAGTGCGGTAAGCAAGGGATGGGACTATTAAACATGTCCCCCTCCAGGGGTAGGCTGCGGAATGGTGTATAAAACAGGTATAATGCTCGAAATGGAGACCACCTGGATACTCGTCGTAGCTTTTCTCCTTCCCTGGCTGTTGCATCGTGAGTTCGGCAGGTCTGCTGCCGGACAGGGCCTCTGGTAAATGGAGTCATGTTGATAAGAAGAAAAAAAAGGAAAAAAAGATGACACACTTGGGAGCCCCTGGTGTGGTTGAGCCGCACTCTGGGCCTGTCGTGGTCGTGCCCCTCCCCCTATGCCCATGGTATCTCCAGAGCGTATGATGTACGCGAAGGACCATTCTTGCAATTTTGCAAGGGCTGGGGTTGGGGCCGCATTGCTACGCGTGCTCGGAACGTGCCAGGTGGTCTTGTTGTATGTTACTCCGGGCGCGTTTAGCCGTGTCCGGTCGCTTAACGACCGGACTCGAGAATTGCCTTAAGAGGCTGCTCTCTACTTCTGCCGCGAGAGCCGCTGTGTGTTCCTCCGTTCGGAGGGAGCGTTCAGTGTTTCCGTTAACCGTGATGACTCCTCGAGGGACTGGCATCTTGAGCTTGAGGTAAGCATAGTGCGGCACCGCGTTGAACTTTGCAAACGCGGTCCGTCCGAGCAGAGCATGATAGCCGCTGCGGAACGGAACTATGTCGAAGATTAACTCCTCGCTTCGGAAGTTATCCGGGGACCGAAGACCACTTCAAGTGTGACTGAGCCTGTACAATTGGCCTCTACACCTGGTATGACGCCTTTGAAGGTCGTCTTTGTGGGTTTAATCCTTGAGGGGTCTATGCCCATCTTGCGCACTGTATCCTGATAAAGCAGGTTCAGGCTGCTGCCGCCGTCCATCAGGACTCTGGTGAGGTGAAATCCATCGACGATTGGGTCTAAAACCAATGCGGCGAATCCGCCATGGCGGATACTGGTGGGTTGGTCCCTTCGATCAAAAGTGATCGGGCAGGAGGACCATGGGTTGAACTTCGGGGCGACTGGCTCCATCGTGTATACGTCCCTGAGTGCACGCTTCCGCTCCCTCTTGGGTATGTGGGTTGCGTATATCATGTTCACCTTCCGCACTTGTGGGGGGAAACCCTTCTGTCCTCTGTTGTTCGGCGGTCGGGTCTCTTTCTCGTCATCGCTATGCAGCCCCTTGTCATTGTTTTCGGCAATTAATTTGCCTGCCTGCTTGAATACCCAACAATCCCTGTTGGTGTGATTAGCTGGCTTTTCGGGGGTGCCGTGTATCTGGCAAGAGCGGTCGAGTATTCGGTCCAAATTGGACGGACCCGGAGTAGTTCTTTTGAATGGCTTTTTCCGCTGACCGGGTTTGGAGCCTCTGAATCCGGCGTTGACTGTCGTATCCTCAGTGTTATCGCCGTTAACGCGGCATTTGTTCTTGTTGCGACACGACCTGCCATTGCGGTCCTTGGTATCCGGACTGCCAGAATTTTTGCTGAGTTGTTACTGCGGGCTAGCCAGCTGTCCTCTCCCATGCAGAAGCGGGTCATCAGTGATGTGAGGGCTGCCATGGATTTCGGCTTTTCCTGTCCCAGGTGCCGGGCAAGCCACTCGTCGCGGATGTTATGTTTGAAGGCTGTGAGAGCCTCTGCATCCGGACAGTCGACGATTTGATTTTTCTTTGTTAAGAACCGTGTCCAGAATTGTCTGGCCGATTCGTCTGGCTGCTGAATTATGTGGCTTAGGTCATCGGTGTCTGGTGGTCGCACATAGGTGCCCTGGACGTTGTCAAGGAATGCGGCTTCCAGGTCCTCCCAACACCCAATTGATTCTGCTGGCAAGCTGTTAAGCCAATGCCGAGCTGGTCCTTTAAGCTTGAGTGGGAGGTATTTGATGGCGTGAAGATCATCGCCGCGGGCCATGTGGATATGAAGGAGATAGTCTTCGATCCAAACCGCTGGGTCTGTTGTGCCATCGTAGGATTCAATATTCACGGGTTTAAACCCTTCGGGGATTTGATGATCCATTACTTCATCTGTGAAGCATTGTGGGTGTGCGGCGCCTCTATATTGGGCTATATCATGACGTAGCTCAAGCGAGCTTTGTCTACTGTGTTCGGCCCGGACGGAGTTGCTGTATCCGGCGCGACGGTCATCGTTGCGGATCGTGGGGCGCCCACGCGATCCGTAGATCGATCTTGATTGTCTTGCCTTATCCTCCAATATGTCTCGCAAGTCTGGTGCATTCTCCCGTGGCTTCGTACTTTTGGAGCGATGCCGGGGTACGGTTCTGGTGGAGGTCCTAGAGGCCTCTCTGTCGCGGCCACGAGGTGGTTGGTCAGCCGTATTGTGCGCTGGTGATGCAGGTTTATATGCTTCCTCCTCTAATCGGGGTAGCAGCTTGCGTTTGGGGTATCTTTTGGAGGGGCGTTCGAGTTCATGCTCTTCGGCCGCAAGGACTTCAGTGCATCTGTCGGCTAGCAAATTTTGATCAGCTCTAAGCTGTTGCTGCTTTTTCTTGAGGCTATTTGCCGTGGCCATGAGCCTGCGTTTAAAACGCTCTTATTCGACGGGATCCTCAGGCACGACAAATTCGTCGTCGTCGAGGCTTGCCTCGTCTCCCGAGGGAGGCATGTAATTATCATCCTCTACCTCTTTGTCTACCGCTCTCTCATGAGGGCTGGCTTCTTCGTCCTCCTGTGCTGAATCTTGCTGGAGGGGGTTGTCTTCGGCACTGTTCGGGGTGTTATTGTCTCTGGTGCCAGAATCTCCATTCTTGCTGTGGCGGGATTTAGAGCGGCGCCGCTGACGCCGGCGTTTAGGCTGTTTCTTGGAAGGATCCTCCTCCGTTGTTCCATCGCCATTCCCATCCTTTGGGGTGTCCACCATGTATATGTCGTATGATGAGGTGGCTTTCCAGTGCCCAATAGGCGCTGGTTCTTGGTCGTCTCTGGCATCGTCGTCCATACTGTCGATGTCTTTGGAGTCGTAGTCTACCATGTCGGTTAGATCGTCGATAGTGGCTACAAAGTGGGTGGTGGGTGGGCTTTGAATTTCTTCGTCGTCCGCATCCCAACCGTCCTGACCGTGATCCGGCCAGGGCTCTTCTGATAGCGAGAGATACTTTAGCGAATTCAGAATGTCGCCGAAAGGTGAGTGTTGAAAGATGTCAGCAGCGGTGAACTCCATGATCGGCGCCCAATCGGATTCGATTGGTAGGGGCATAGGAGGTTCGGAGTCCGGCGAGGAGTCCGGCACCTCGGAGTCACGAGCTTCACAAGGGACAAGGTCGGTATTCGGCTCCATCGCTGTAGATGTAGCAGCCCCTGAGGCAGTGTCTAGCCACCCATCCTCGATCTGTGCAGTCGGCTCCGAATTAAGGGTCGGAGCGGACTCGTGTGCGGCCTCCAGGGCACTGTCCGGCAGCAGAGCTAAATCATGCCCATCAAGAAGTGCGGCGCGCTCGGCTATGGCTCGAATCCGTCGAAGATCAAGTCTTCGCGGATGTCAGCCGTGAAGTTCAAGCTTCCGATTCTGACCTGGTGGCCAGAGGCGTAGCTTTCAATCTGCTCCAGATGGCCAAGCGAATTGGCCCGCAGTGCAAAGCCGCCGAATACGAAGATCTGTCCGGGGAGAAAAATCTCATCCTGGACCACGTCATAGTTGATGATCGAAGGAGCCATCGAGCCTATATGCGACGGCACAGAGGAACTCTCAATGAAAGCACCAATGTCGGTGTCAAAACCGGCGGATCTCGGGTAGGGGGTCCTGAACTGTGCGTCTAGGCGGATGGTGACAGGAGACAAGGGACACGATGTTTTTACCCAGATTCGGGCCCTCTCGAGGGAGGTAAAACCCTACTCCTGCTTGATTGATATTGATGATATGGGTAGTACAAGAGTGGATCTACCATGAGATCAAGGAGGCTAAACGCTAGAAGCTAGCCTATGGTATGATTGTTGTTATTGTTGTTGTCGTACGAACTAAAACCCTCCGGTTTATATAGACACCGGAGAGGGCTAGGGTTACACAGAGTCGGTTACAATGGTAGGAGATCTACATATCCGTATCGCCAAGCTTGCCTTCCACGCCAAGGAAAGTCCCATCCGGACACGGGACGGAGTCTTCTATCTTGTATCTTCATAGTCTTGGAGTCCGGCCGATGATGATAGTTCGGCTATCTGGACACCTCCTAGTCCAGGACTCCCTCAGGGGTCCCGAACTGTGCGTCTAAGGCTAATGGTAACAGGAGGCGGGGGACACAATGTTTAGCCAGGTTCGGGCCCTCCCAATGGAGGTAATACCCTACTTCCTGCTTGATTGATCTTGATGATATGAGTATTACAAGAGTTGATCTACCACGAGATTGTAGAGGCTAAACCCTAGAAGCTAGCCTATGATTATGATTGTGGTTCTCCACCGGACTAAACCCTCCGGTTTATATAGACACCAGAGGGGGCTAGGGTTACATAGAGTCAGTTACAGACAAGGAGATCTACACATCCGAATTGCCAACTTGCCTTCCACGCAAAGGAGAGTCCCACCCGGACACGGGACGAAGTCTTCAATCCTGTATCTTCATAGTCCGACAGTCCGGCCAAAGTATATAGTCCGGCTGTCCGAGGACCCCCTAATCCAGGACTCCCTTAGCGTGTAGCTTAGGCTCCTAGCTAGTATTATGTTATTATGTATGTATAATTGAGTGGTTTTATTTTTCTCTCCATATCAACCTTTTTATATTGCATACATGCCATTCAAGAGTGGAATGATGGTTGCTTCGTCCAACCAACTTACTGTGTGATTTGACTGCTCATTAGTCATTATTACTATGTCCCTTGCATGTACTCCCCCTATGCATGTGACCATTCCTGAGTCTCACTTGTACTTATCTCTATTTTCTTGCATGACACATGGACCCGGATGCTGGATGTCTCACGTGACGCCGAAAGGAAGAGGAGCAAGTTCCGACGACCGAGAAGTACTAGTATTTCCATGCAAACGGATCTTACGATGCATGAGCTGTTTGTTGTGCTATTGACGAAAAACACATGCGTGTAGGTTTGTCTCACTCCTATGTGCCCTACCTTCTCTGACATCCATCATTTCAGCAAGGGGTAGTGCTGTCTAAAATTGTGTCCATGCAGTACATTATGGAATTTTGGCCAAAAGCTTATGCACACTATAAAACAGAACAAAAGGAGTATGTTTTACCATGCTCATATTTCCATGCTGATACTTGGTCATTGAAAAGAGAAGGTCATTGATCTATCACGAGTTTTTGAATGAGAGAGTGAATTGGTGATATTGTGATCTCCATTTGAAGGTCAATGATGTACGCATGAGTAAACTGAACAGAGGGAGTATGTTGCATGTTGTGGTGGGGTGTTTTCTTACGCATGTTCATGTGGAAGCAGCGATTTAAAACCACTTAGAATGGACTAATGCATGTTGCATGGTAGAGGATTCTCATGCATACTACATCAAACAGATGGTAGTGGATCTAGCTGGTAATCCATCTATAGCGGGCCCATGTGTCAGTTAATGGAAGAGAGTAGTGCGTATGCGTAATTGCAGAAGCGTGCTCAACATGCATACGTGATGGCATAATAACACCAACACGCTGGCTGAGCTCATTGATTAAGTGTCCCATCTGCTGCATCATGTATTGTCACTTCACTGTGAAGATTGGTTGAATAGTTTTCTCTGACCGATGAAGAACAATGCATATACACGCATCCTATCCAATAACAAGAACCATTGGCCAAGACTCGGGGCGCCAATTATGTGCCTACTCCCTCCTTCCGGTTTACTAGTAGATGATGAGTCCTGAAAAACTTTTTTTGTACTACAACTTTGCAAAGTACCCAATTAATGGGCTCGTTTTCCTCAAGAAACTGTATTTACCCACTTGTTAATATCGGCAATGCATGCATGCATCTGTGAACAACACATGAACAGAATTCTTACATGCATTGGTGAGATTTCTCTTAAACCTCGTTTTAACGAAGCTTTGAAATATGAACATGTGAATGTGAGGGACTACAACCCTCATGCGTGTGATACGTCTCCAACGTATCTATAATTTATGAAGTATTCATGCTAATATATTATCACTCTTGGATGTTTTACAATCATTTTATAGTAACTTTATATCATTTTTTGGGACTAACCTATTGACCCAGTGCCCAGTGCGAGTTGCTATTTTTTGTTTGTTTTTTACATCGCAGGAAATCAATATCAAACGAATTCCAAACACCGCAAAACTTTTTGTGGATTTTTTATGGACCAGAAGACCACCAGTGGGCTAGAGCAGCACCTCGGGGGTGCCCCGAGGGGAGCACAAACCACCAGGGCACGCCTAGAGGCCCAGGCACGCCCAGGTGGGTTGTGCACACCTCGGTGGCCTCCCGCACCCCTTCTTCGCCCTATAAATTCCCAAATATTCCAAAAACCCTGGGGGTAGCCCTAGATCAGAAGTTCCGCCGCTGCAAGGCCTCTGTATCCACGAGATCCAATCTAGACCCCGTTCCAGCACCCTGCCGGAGGGGGGGGGGGAATCATCACCGGTGGCCATCTTCATCATCCCGGCGGCCACCATTATGATGAGGGAGTAGTCCACCCTCGGGGCTGAGGGTTTGTACCAGTAGCTATGTGTTTAATATCTCTCTCTCGTGTTCATGAGATGTCACGATCTTGATGTATCGCGGGCTTTGTTAATATAGTCGGATCATATGGTGTTTTCCCCTCTCTATCTTGTTTTGATGAATTGAGTTTTTCCCTTTGAGATTTTGTTGTTATCGGATTGAATACTTTTATGGATTTGAGAGCACTTGATATATGTCTTGCATATGAATACTCGTGGTGACAATGGGGTATCATATTGATTCACTTGATGTGTGTTTTGGCATTCAACTCGCGGATTCCCGCGGTGACATTGGGGTAATCTATGCATAGGGGTTGATGCACGTTCTTGTCTTTTGTTTCTCCGGTAGAAATCTTGGGGCACTCTTTGAGATTCTTTGTGTTGGATTGAGTATTATGAATCTGAAATTATTTGGTGTTATTTTAGTACAAACTCTAGGATAGATCGAACGTAAAGAATAGCTTTGTGTTATTTTAGTACGAACTCTTGAATAGATCAAATGGAAAGAATAACTTTGAGGTGGTTTCGCACCCTACAAATAATTTCTTCTTATGTTCTCCACTAGATAAGAACTTCGGAGTGATTCTTCATTGCACGTTGGGGGATGGTTATGTGATCCAATTATATTATCTTGTTGAGAGATTTCACTAGTGAAAGTACGGACCCTAGGCCTCATTTTCAAGCATTGCAATACCTTTTTTGTGCCTGTTTATTATGTGCTACCTTGCTGTTTTTATTTATTCGGATTATAAAAATATATTTCTACCACCAATATTACACTTTTGTCACCATCTCCTCGCCAAACTAGTGCACCTATACAATTTGCCATTGTATTGGGTGTGCTGGGGACACAAGAGATTTCTTGTATTTGGTTGCAGGGTTGTTTGAGAGAGACCATCTTCATCCTACACCTCCCACAGATTGATAAACCTTAGGTCATCCACTTGAAGAAAAATTGCTACTGTCCTACAAAACTCTGCGCTTGGAGGCCCAACACGAGTCTACAAGAATAAAGTTGCGTAGTAGACATCAAGCTCTTTTCTGGAGCCGTTGCCGGGGAGGTGAGTGCTTGAAGGTATATCTTTAGATCTTGCAATCGAATATTTTAGTTTCTTGTTTTATCACTAGTTTGGTTTATAAAAGAAAACTACATAAAAATGGAATTGAGGTTGCATCATATTATTGATCATCTTTAATATATCTTTCTTGAAAATGCTGGATCGGAAAATTGTGCTCAATTGTGAGAAGGAGTCAATAAAATGTTTGGCACAAAATATCTGAATGATGAGCATGATTGCAATATATGAATTCTTTCAATATCCAAAATGCTAATGATGATTGCACAAGTCATGAAAAAAATGTTTCTTATAAGCATGTCAATTTTTGTGGAGTGCATAAAGTTTGTGAAGACGTGCCTTATAGGGAAGATAGATTGTGCAAGAAGCATAAGCATGATAGAACCAATTATTTGCTCAAAGTGATAGATGAATTTGCTATGCTCTCTTTGTCCTATTACTTGTGAACTTTGCAATAAGGATGGTCACCTTAATTTCCAATGCATGCTTTTTCATAATCGAATTGTATCCAAATATTGCAATAACTTGATCACCCTAGAACTTTATAATGAACTTTGTTTATTTTTGGGGAGTGAAGAATTGACACATAAAAATAGTTGGTTTGAAATATTCATTCTCACGGGCGACATTGAAACTAATCTAAAAAATATCTATATGTTTTGCCTGGTAAATTGCAATGAGAATGCTTATATTGCCAACTATAGAAAGATGGGAAAACCAATAGAATATGAAAGGAATACTAATGAAAGGGTAAAGATTTCCACTTTCCCTCCTATTGTCTCTCATGATGAAATAGGTGACGAGGAGGAGCTCCCTATTCAACCAATCTCATCAATAAGAAGCTTGAAAAAATTAATTAAATCCACATATGATGTGGTGAAGAAGAAGAAAAGAAGAAAGAATAGAGGTAAAAAGGTATCTCTCCCAAATAATGCTGCTCCCATTATTTTTGTGCCTCATGAAAACGAATCAAAAATAATTGTGGAAGATGATGCACTTGATGATGATATTGCTTCTATGTCTTATGGCACAATGTCCGAGAGCACTATTGATGATGATTTTGTTATGCCTATTGCTTGTTATGATGATTATGGTTGGGAAGATAATGATACTTCTTATAATTTTGGAAATCTTTTTGGCACCAACTTGGGAAATTATGATGATAGAAATTGTTATACCGTTGGTGCTATTCATACTATTAATGATGATAGTGATTATGCTTATGATGTGCCAAGCCACAAGCTTGGGGATGCTATGTTTGATGATAATGACATGTTTGAGAATTTATTTGCTGCAATTAATGTTTGTCGCTTGGGGAGGCTATGCTTAATGAAGATGATCTTTTTAGTCCCCTTACTTTGATTGATCAAATTTGCTATGATGATTGAATGCCTCCCACTTATGTTGATTATTGTGATGATACTTATGTTATAAAAAGTAGTGATAATTATTGTCATAATTTTGAATATCCTTTTTCTGAATATTACTCTTTTAATGTGGAAACAAATTTTAGCATTCGAGTTTCATATGATACTCCCACTATTATGAATGAGAATAAAATTGCTTATATGAAGAGTAATAAATTTTCTATGCTTCTGGATCATGAAAAGAATGCTTTATATGATGGTTATATTGATGAGTCTATTCATTATGCTACTGAAAATTATTATGAGAGAGGGACTTATGATTCATGATGCTCTCTTTATGTTTCAATTCTTATCTTTTATGCGAGCATCATTGAACTCATCATGCCTAGCTAAAAGGCATTAAAGAAAAGCGCTTGTTGGGAGACAACCCAACACTTTTACCTACTGTTTTTGTGTGTTAACATGATTATGATACTGTAGTAATCATGTTTTATTGCTTTTGTTTCAATAAAGTGCCAAGTAAAGCCTTTGGGATAGTGTGGATGATAGTTGACTTGAATCTGTGCAAAAATAGAAACTTTTGCGCTCAGTCCAGGAAATTTGAAAATTCACTGGAATGTGCTTTTGATCTGAATATTTTACAGGTGATAGATATAAAAATTCTCTACGTTGTCCTAAATTTTCAGAATTTTTGGAGTAGCATAAATATGGTTGGAGTACAGATTACTACAGACTGTTCTGTTTTTGACATATTCTGTTTTCAATGCATAGTTTGCTTGTTTTCTAGTTTCTATGGCTTATATTGCTCAATATAAAGTGTGGAAATGATATGCTACAGTAGGAATTGTGTGGAAACAATTATGAATCTTGTCTTCGACAGTACCAAAAGTGAAATGGTTTGCTCTTTATCATACTAACCTATCTCACAAAGTTCCGTTACATTTTGTGTGATTGAAGTTTTCAAGTATTGGATGAGATGTCGATATGAGGGAACAGGGAGTGACAAAAACCTAAGCTTGGGGATGCCCAAGGCACCCCAAGTTAATATCCAACTATCCAAGCAGCTAAGCTTGGGGATGCCCCGGAAGGCATCCCCTCTTTCGTCTCCAATATTATCGGTAACCCCACTTGGAGCTATGTTTTCATTCGTCACATAATATGTGTTTTGCTTGGAGCATCAATTTATTTTGTTAGGATTTGCTTGCTGTTATTTAGAATAATTTTTTGCATCCTTTATTTCAATAAAAGTGGCAATGATAGCCTTTGCCATGCTCATTTTGCAAGTATACATGTTGCTGTTTAAAAACAGAAAGTTTACCGCTGTTGCAAAAATTCCCTAAAAAAGTCAGAATGTGATAAAATGTTGATTTTTTTTGCAAAATAAGCTCTGATAAATTTTCTATAGGGTGGTAAATTTTCATAATCTTTGGAGTTTAAGAAGTATTGATACTCTTGCATTCTTTACAGGTTGTACTGTTTTGGCAGATTGCTGTTATGGTTGCATTGTTTGCATATGTTTGCTTATTTAATGATTCTATTTGAGGATAGGAGTATTAAATATGCAGAGGCATTTAGTATGCAATGTTTAATAATAATTTTAGTAATTTTCTACAGTAGAGAATGATAAGGTTTTTGCATTGCTTTATACTAACTTATCTAACGAGTTCTTGTTGAGTTTTGTGTGGATGAAGCTTTTGAGATTCAGGAAAACCGTGATATGAGAGGAATTAAGGAGACACAAAAGCTCAAGCTTGGGGATGCCCAAGGCACCCCAAGATAATATTTGAAGAAGTCTCAAGCATCTAAGCTTGGGGATGCCCAGTAGGCATACCACCTTTCTTCTTCAACAATTATCGGTTAGTATCGGTTGAGCCTAAGTTTTTGCTTCTTCACATGATGTGTGCTATCCTTAGAATGTCATTTTATTTGTTTTTGCTTGCTGGTTTAATAAATTACTTAGATCTGAAACTTTTTAAATAAGAGAGAGTCCACAATTAGCTACCTATTTACTTAACTACTCGCTTGATCTTCACTTATATCTTTTTGGAGTACTTTGTCATTTACTCTTGTGCGTTGACGGTTTCCTGGACTAGGGGGTGCTCACCACGTCGTCTCCCAATCAGTTGGATTGGGCCGAGGACCCCCATGACCGTTTACTCATGGGCCAGTTCAGACAGCCGATGTATACACGAGGAAGATTCCATGAGACTTGGTTATCAAGACACAGACTCCTCTCCATCGACGTATTCGACTAGGACTCTTATTATCCTAGGCCTCTGGTACATTATATAAGCCGAGGCAGTCGATAGGGATATGCTAGATCATGAGATTATTCATCATACCCTCTGGTTTAGACCACAACATATGGTCTCAAGGTAGATCTACTCTTGTAACCCCTATACTCATCAAAGTTAATCAAGCAGCATGTAGGGTATTATCTCTTCGAGGGACCCCGAAGCGGGTAAAATCCCGTGTCCACATTACCATCGATCCTAATACACAACTTGGGACCCCCTACCCGAGATCGGATGGTTTTGACACCAACAATGGTGCTTTCATTAAGAGTTCTGCTGTGTGATCGGCAATGGATCAATGGCTGGTCTACAGATCAACTGCGACGTCGGCGTCTTCATCACCGGCTCGACTGGTCACCTCGGCTGGTCCGAGGACCGGGCTCCTCTTCAGATCGTCAAGATTGGACATATGTCCTCGTCATCATCAAACTCCGATCTCTATCAAGATCATGGAGGAATCATCCATGGAGCCCGGGGGCTCAACGTCAACATTGCCCTCGTGCGACCATGCCACTCTTCTGGACAACAAACTTGTATCCGCCGTCACCACCTCCTCAAGCGTCGGTTTGACGATTGCTTCGGTGGAATAGTGCGGAATTGAGTGTACGACAACCCTATAATGTTGCGTTCCAATGGAGGAATATCCGGCGATCTACGATGGAGCCCTATCGAATCTGGACGGGAATCTAGACGAGTTTAGGGCGAGGGTTCCAGTGTCTAGCTCGAAAGTCTTTTGCAAGATCCAACCATTGATCGGCTGCGGAATTCCCATATCTACCACTCCTCAAAATTTTAGCTCGATCCGCCCGTTCAATCTTCGGGAACCTTCCGATGAGTGGACCAATTTTTGATTTGTTTTCTGCACAAATACGAATTCGACCCGAGTTCATGTTTCTTCATGAACGGGATGTTGGACAACCTTTTTGAAGGAAATTTTTCTAGGGTATTGTGCGTTGTTTTTAAACACGTGCCCATAAAATTTTAAGCCTCCTCCGAGGTAATCTTCACCTTTACGCTGGTGTCAAACCAGTCGGGAAATATTGCTCCACGGCTGCCGACCTGCGCTAGACACGTCGTCGCTTTGTTGAGCCGAGCTCAACTTCTTCGGTTTATCATCTCAGCGAGCCGAACAAGAGTTCGGAATCACAATGGATAAATTATCACCAACATCGGCGCCCCACGGATTACACGGAGTGGGCACACCGACATCGCCGCATGGTGACTTCATCAAGCCGGCATTGACCGCGTCACAAATTACGACCTGCGTCAGCATGGCCGCACTGTTGCTTCTTCAAGCCGATGTCCACCACGCCGACCTGCTTCGACACGTCGGCTGGCATGGTGCTGCTAACGTCACACTACCGACCTGCCCCGTCACCTCGACTAGACCGGGGGCTTCGCCATCTCTTCATCAACCTACTCCGGTGACTTCGGCGTCACCAGCCGACCAGCTTCATCATGTTAGCTGGACCGGAGGCTTCACCTCGCCATATTGACCGTGCGGCATCACCGCTTCATCAAGCCGAGCTCCTTGCTCAACCACCTCGGGCTTGGGGGCTGGGACCTTGGCTAGGCTGCGGACTACGTCTTCGTCCCGCCATGAGCTCGGACCTCGTCAAGAATACCGAGTACACTAACCAGCTTAGTCGCCTCCATGCTCAGCTTTTCTTTAAATTTATTAATTCTTGTTCGGTTCAACCAAACATTATACTTGTGTTAAACAGTAAAGTTGTTCATTCAAACGTTGATTGTTGAACACCTTTTTTTTCTTTCATCACCTTGGCTGGACCAGGGGCTTCGGCTCGCCACATCGACCGTGCGGCATCGCCACTTCATCAAGCCAAGCTCTTCGCTCGGGCACCACGGGACTGACTTGGGGGCTGGGACCTCGACCCACTGCAAGCTCGACCTGCGTCATCAATGCTGAACACATTAATCAGCTAAGTTGCTTTCATGCTCAAAGTTTTTAAATTTTTAATTTGTGTTCGGTTCGACCATGCTCACGTGAGTTGTTTCTTAAAAGAAACTCCCTTTACCCATGTTAACTGGGGCTCTTAAAATTTATATGAGCCAGTTTATAATAAATATGTTTTTCTTCTTGTTCATTGTAAAGTCTTTTTTTATCACTCCTTTTTTCGATACGAGTGTGTGGTCAATAGCCGGGTAGCTTGATTTCTCTCTCAAGTTGCTTAAGTTTAGTTTGCTAGACTGGCCTAACGAGAAGCACTCCGCCTTCTGGATAGGAGGTTGAAGCCGAAGGCTGACCCGCTCAAAGTCTCGATATCGGATGTGTCATGATAAAGCATGACGGAAACACAAACTAATTTTAAGACCAATGTTCGGATTGGCACCAAAACTTGATTTAGTTCGCACGTAAAGTTTTCGCATAAGTTTTTTGGCTTTTTAAGCTTATGGCACTTTTGATCTATTTGTTTGTTTTTCTTTTATGAGGCGGGACATCCTCTTGACCGAGGTACCCTGCATAATAATCCATCTTGGGAAATCTTTTTCGACCCATAGTTCGGCCTTTTTCCTGCCGACCTGCACCTGGTGCTGGGTCTGAGCATAAATCCCACAGTACACTGCCGGACACTTTTTAAGCATCAATAATATCAACGGGGGGCCGCGACTTGAGCCGAACCCACCAAAGGCCAAGGTACTTCGAGGAGTCCTCGGCAAAATGTTCTCGGATATTTCTTTATATGCATCACTTTTGAATTGTGTCTTTGGTCAATAGTTGGGTTGCCCGGCTCCTGTGCTTGCCTCCTACGTTCCGCTCTGTTCGGCTAGGTGTGCAAAGGGAGAACCACTGCGATTGTGCTTCCAGCTCGCATGGTTAAGCGCCTTAGTGGAGAAAGCCAAAAACTGACTATCACAATAAGCGTAAACTGGTCAATGATCCGATGACTGTATTAAACTATAAGATCGATAGAGGTCACCCCGTGTTAAATGACATGCCGTTCATAACATTGGCCGAAGTGTTTGCGGCCTGACCTCGGCCGCCGCCGAACACTAACCAGGGGCTAGTAGCTGGCCTCCCAACTTTAAGCTCCTATGACTAAGTGAAAGTTATAAAGCCCGCATATCTAAATGCCTCATTTCCGATAACACAACCGCCTCCGGGCACCGAGACGTTGGCTAAGGGTTGTCTTGTTCTTGCTGAAACACCCTACGTAGTATCTACAAAGGGGTAGAAACCGACGATGGGCCACTTTCAACTGATAAACAGTCGCAACGGAGTCAAAATAAACATATCATCAGCATTTGTATTCAGTATACAAGCGCTGCCTTCCATAATCATCATCATAAAGCCATAAATATGCATCAAATTTGACTTAAGTTTATGGCCAAGCTGGGTTGCCTGGCTCCTGTGCTTACCACTACATTCCCAATTGTTCGCCTAGGTGGTAAAGGGTGCACCTTTGTGATTGTTACTACCGGGTCATCTGGGTTGGTACCTCAGACTGGGTGAAGCCGAAAGCTAGCCATCTTAAAGGATATAATTGGTCAGCAAGAATGGAAGTGAAAATTTCAGTTCCTTTTGTGGACCACAGACTTCGGGAACTCCCCCCAACTAAATCCTCCATATTTTCCTCCCACATTGATCGGAGTTGAGGTTTCATGATCATAATTAACATGACAGCCTTGGAAAAGAAACCTATAATGAACTATTTTTCCCAGAAGATGTTTTATAACCTATCTCTCCGTGTACCTTTGTTTATAAAACCGTATGGCCCGATTGCCTTGTTTTCCGTAAATCTTTTGCCATTAGGCTTTATAAAGTGGGACAAACACTCCATGGCTACTGGCCGAGGAGGTCGAAGCCGATGGTCGGTCAACAAAGTTTTGTACAATGCGGATCCGAGCATTAATGATGTAAAGTACTTGGGTACATAGAATCGTTACACATAAATTGTGAGCGAAAATCAATTTTTTTGCAGCCAATCTTTTAAAGAGTCAATGGCATAGTCTCTTTGAGACAATCAAGCAACTGATGTAACGCTCTCATAGTTCCTTATTGGCATTGATTTCCTATCTATTAAGCCCCGTAAGGCCGACCTTGGTGAGCTCAGCTTTCGTTAGCTCTAACTCCTTTATGAGATCTTTATTCTCTTTCCGAGAAGTTTGTGTTAAACACAACAATTTTTTTGTCAAATGGATATCGATCCTTAATTCGGCCACCCGTGCCCACATTAAGGCTCGGGGGCTACTAGGCTTTGCGCTAATTATTTATAAATATTAAAGGGGCACATTGATCCTCTGATCTGGTGTTGCCACCTGACCAGTTACTCGAGGGCTATTGCATTGCCTATTCAATGCAGAAAATTCGAAGTGCTCAGTGTTCGACATGACTGAACTATGGACAAGCGCATCTTCGGACAACAATAAGTACCATCTGGGACTTATGCGGCATCAAGCTAATATATCACGGTGACTTCTCACGACCCTCTCTCAGGGCCCCGTCCGCCGATCACTATTACCTCTAATATATTACACTGTGTTTCTATTCCTATGTATGCTACCGAGCTAGGAGTTGATCCTCAGGCCGATTTAATTAATCGACCTGAGTCTCAGGGGCTACTAGGATCAGCGGTTTCATGTTTTCCTTCAGGTGCATCTCGGGTTTTAGACTGACACACACCTTGAGGGCTATTGGTTATACATATTGGCAGCAAATAAATTTACACGCATCGGAAATAAAATCCGCAAACAATCAGCCCATGACCGAGGTGCTGAACCACCTCGAAAGCATTTCGGGACATAGCTCGGATGCAAGTGGCTGGCTCCATAGAGGGCATTTCTGGCATTAAGCTCGGCTAAACTCCTTCAACTTTTTTGAACCAAGGTGATCTATGACACCTTGGATATAGTATGGCGTTGGAGCTCGGATACAGTCCGGCGTTGGAGCTTGGACATAGTCCAGCGTTGGAGCTCGGATATAGTCCGACGCTGGAGCTCGGATGCAGTCCGGCATTGGAGCTCAGCTGTAACAAGACTCTTCGGATACAGTCTAGCGTTGGAGCTCGGATACATTCCGGCGTCGGAGCTCGGAAGCGGTCTGGCATTGGTGCCTGGCTGCAAAAGATACCTCGAATGCAGTCCGGTGTTGGATCTCGGATGCAAGAGGACACTACCGCATGACAAACACTTCAAACCTGAGTTGTGGCATAAAAATAACAAGGCATTGATAAAGACCGAAGACTTAAAGGGCTCCTCGGATACCCGACGTGTGAGATCTTAAGATTTAGCTTAGCAATCCTCAAAATAGAAGATGGGAAGATTTGGTGAACCAGTTTTCAAGACCGACGACCAAAGACGAAGAATAGTTCGAAAGAACCGAGGAGCGTCCCAAACTTGAAGACCGGTCCAGGGGGCTACTGACGGTGTCCTGGACTAGGGGGTACTCACCATGTCGTCTCCCGATCAGTTGGATTGGGCCGAGGACCCCCATGGCCATTTACTCATGGGCCAGTTCGAACAGTCGATGTATACATGAGGAAGATTCCACGAGACTTGGTTATCAAGACACGGACTCCTCTCCACCGACGTATTCGACTAGGACTCTTGTTATCCTAGGCATCTGGTACATTATATAAGCTGAGGCCGGGCTAGTCGATAGGGATATGCTAGATCATGAGATTATTCATCATACCCTCAGGTTTAGGCCACAACATGCGGTCTCGAGGTAGATCAACTCTTGTAACCCCTATACTCATCAAAGTCAATCAAGCAACATGTAGGGTATTATCTCTTTGAGAGAGCCCGAAGCTGGGTAAAATCCCATGTCCATGTTACATCGATCCTAAGACATACAACTTGGGACTCCCTACCTAAGATCAGCCGGTTTTAACACCGACATGCTTCACTTATATCCTATGAGTAAATTGTTGAATAAATTGAATGTAATGAAGTTGAAATCAAATGTTCATATCATGCCTAGTGCTAGCTTCACATTGGGTTTAGAAAGTGAAATCTTTTGAAGCTTCACAATCACAATATTGGTCATACAAGCAATTCCGGAATGATTACTATAAGGAAGAGAACTTTCACATGCAAATACACTATCTTGGAAATCTTTTGTGATTGTGAGCCCCCATCAAAATATTATATGCCAAAATTGTTGACGTTGGACAAGGAAGACAACGTAATGATTTATGTTTGTTCATATTCACATAGAAGTTATATTGCAATAGATCCTTCAACATGTGGTGCTTGCCCCCCATCTTTGCTAGCCAAAAACTCCGCACCAAGTAGAGATACTACATGTGCATCCAAAAACCCTTAAACCCAAATCTTATTTTCAAGAGTCCACCATACCTACCTAAGGATTGAGTAAGATCCTTCAATTAAGTTGTCATCGGTGCAATAAGGCAATAAAAATTGCTTCTAAAAGTGTGAGATCATTTAGTGTAAGAGAAAATTGAGCATTGTACGAACTTGTGATGGTGATGAATAAAAGTGACAGACTGCATAATAAAGGTTGCCATCACAAGGGGAAATACAACCTGGCGTTCTTTTGCACTAAGGGGTTGACATACAAACAAATAAGTGCATGGCAACCTATGCTTCCCTCTGCGAAGGGCCTATCTTTTACTTTCGTATTTACTTTTATGCAAGAGTCAAAGTTTTTCTCTCTATTCCTTTTTACTTTTCTCCTTTGGCAAGCATCTTGTGGTGAGGAAAGATCTAGGAACAGATGTCCAGTTGAATATGGGTAGCATGATTTATTATTGTTGATATCACCCTTGAGGTGAATACGTTGGGAGGCGAAATTATAAGCCCCTATCTTTCTATGTGTCTGGTTGAAACGTTTTGCTCATGTGTATGCGGCAAGTGTTAGCAATCATAGAAGACTATATGATGGTTGAGTATGTGGAGCTCTTACTTAAACTCTGTTGAATAAGTTGAATTACAATTGCTTGGTGACTGAGAACATAGGTTGTTGAGTTTCAAGAGAATTCATTGTTTGAACCTTAACATGTGAATTGGTTGCTAATTTAACATGAGAAGTTTTATAGGAAAGTATTGTTGTTATTATGCTAGGAAAAGTGATTGAATTTATCATTGATCAAACTTATGCACTTTGCTAGCATTCACACTTCATAAATTATTTCTTTTATCATTTACCCACTCGAGGACGAGTAGGAATTAAGCTTGGGGATGCTGAAACGTCTCCAATGTATCTATAATTTATGAAGTATTCATGCTAAAATATTGTCATTCTTGGATGTTTTACAATCATTTTATGGCAACTTTATATCATTTTTTGGGACTAACCTATTGACCCAGTGCCCAGTGCCAGTTGCTGTTTTTTGCTTGTTTTTACATCGCAGGAATTCAATATCAAATGGACCAGAAGAACACTAGTGGGCCAGAGCAGCACCTGGGGGGTGCCCCGAGGGGGGCACAACCCACCAGGGCGCGCCTCGAGGCCCAGGCATGCCTAGGTGGGTTGTGCCCACCTTGGTGGCCTCCCGCACCCCTTCTTCGCCCTATAAATTCCCAAATATTCCCAAAGCCCTGGGGATAGCCCTAGATCAGAAGTTCCACCACCGCAAGGCCTCTGTATCCACGAGATCCAATCTAGACCCCGTTGCGGCACCCTACCGGAGGGGGGAATCATCACCGGTGGCCATCTTCATCATCCCGACGGCCACCACGATGAGGAGGGAGTAGTCCACCCTCGGGGTTGAGGGTTTGTACCAATAGCTATGTGTTGAATCTTCTCTCTCTCGTGTTCATGAGATGTCACGATCTTGATGTATCATGGGATTTATTAATATAGTCGGATCATATGGTGTTTTCCCCTCTCTATCTTGTTGTGATGAATTGAGTTTTTCCCTTTGAGATTTCGTTGTTATCGGATTGAATAATTTTATGGATTTGAGAGCACTTGATATATATCTTGCATATGAATACTCATGGTGACAATGGGGCATCATATTGATTCACTTGATGTGTGTTTTGCCATTCAACTCACGGATTCCCGCTATGACATTGGGGTAATCTATGCATAGGGGTTGATGCATGTTCTCGTCTTTTGCTACTCTGGTAGAAATCTTGGGGCAGTCTTTGAGGTTCTTTGTGTTGGATTGAGTATTATGAATCTGAAATTATTTGGTGTTATTTTAGTACGAACTCTAGGATAGATCCAATGGAAAAAATAGCTTTGTGTTATTTTAGTACAAACTCTTGAATAGATCAAACGGAAAGAATAGCTTTGAGGTGGTTTCGTACCCTACAAACAATTTCTTCTTATGTTATCCGCTAGATAAGAACTTCAGAGTGATTCTTCATTGCACATTGAGGGATGGCTATGTGATCCAATTATATTAGCATTGTTGAGAGATTACACTAGCGAAAGTACGAACCCTAGGCCTCATTTCAAGCATTGCAATACTGTTTTTGTGCCCGTTTACTATTTTCTACCTTCCCGTTTTTATTTATTCATATTATAAAAATATATTTCTACCATCAATATTACACTCTTATCACCATCTCTTCGCCGAACTAGTGCACCTATACAATTTGCATTGTATTGGGTGTGTTGGGGACACAAAAGATTTCTTGTATTTGGTTGCAGGGTTGTTCGAGAGAGACCATCTTCATCCTACACCTCCCACGAATTGATAAACCTTAGGTCATCCACTTGAGGGAAAACTGATACTATCCTACAAAACACGAGTCTACAAGAATAAAGTTGCATAGTAGACATCAGCGTGCATGCAACAGTCACACATACACATGCACACACAAAAAGCGCCTGACGCCCTTGAAGCGACCAGACCTCAAACAATCTGATCTCTATGCTTTAGTGTCATCCCTGGATCAGTAATGCTGACAGCACAGTACTTGAAGGATTTATAACAGAGTAGCAATCACACACTTATTACATCGAATGTCTCAAAAGAGAACTTATTACAATAAATATGGCTTAAGGCCATCTAATAACGATAACCGCGGAAGGCTTGGAAGAAAGTGAGTCCATCAACTCCAACGGCATCACTGAGTATAGAACCACGACCTAAGGCACCTTACTCGTCGTCTGAAAAGTCTGCAACATGAACGTTGCAGCCCGGAAACGGGTCAGCACATGGAATATGCTGGCAATGTAACACATAGAGAGTAATGAACAGAAATATGCTATACTACATGCATATATGGCTGGTGGAAAGCTCTATGGTTACAGCTTTTTTGCATAAAGCCAATTTTTCCCTACTGCAAAGGAATAAATTTTATTTAACTATCATGGTGGTTGTTAAACATTGAGAAGATAGACATCCTCTCAATCCCAATTGAGCATCATCATTAAACCCAACATAATTAATTAAAGTAACATGATGAGATTCACATGATAATCCAAGTACTAGATACTCAAAACGTCCATAACCGGGGACACGGCTAACCATGATTAGTTTATACACTCTACAGAGGTTTGCACACTTTTCCCCACAAGACTCGATCTCCTCCGTTGGATTTCTCGCACTACATGGTGTTTGAGAAACGGATGACCGAGACATAGTCTTTCAGAAGCACTAGCACCTTACGATCGGGTAGACAGTTACACCTACTTTCCCCTACATCTGCTAGTCTACCACTGTAAGAGTTTGCACGACTTAATCAACTATGCTAGAGCCCATAGTAGCTTGTGGCTGCACACGGAAGTTTCTAGCATCAATAATCTCATGATCCCTTTGAGCCCGGGTGGCGGCCCATAAAGAAAAACAGGCAATCGCTCGAATACCCAGGTGCCTCAATCCACCCAGATGTGTGTTAAAGTTGCCACCTTAAATAAATCAATAAATATCAATCTCACATCTGTCATGGATACATTCACCCAATCCACGTCTACTAGCATAGCATGGCATAATAAGCAAACGTAAAAGTAACTCCCATGGGTTTGATAATAAAACAGGAAATAGGTACTACCTCATCTACTTCCCAAAACCCACAATTTGGTCTGATCCTAACCATGCAATTGTTTGAGGATTGATCTAATGCAATAAAACTAGGCAGTAAAGAGGTATGATCAAAGTGTTACTTGCCTTGCTGATGATCCGTGAAACCTAGAGATTTGAAGTAGCAAGCGGCACACTCCGGGTACTCTATCGCAAACAAACAAGCATACAATAAGCACTCATCTAATGCACAGGTAAAACTCAAATAAGATAACTAACCAGAGAGTTCAACTTAAGAACTCCGGTTTGCAAGAAGAAACAAATCAAATGAAGCAACGAAAGTCAAACGGCGAAAGAAACAAGCTTCATTTACTAATCTGGATCTAAGTTAAATTTTACAGAAACAAAAACTTGTTTGAGTTGGTTAAACGGAAGAGGGTTTCGAGACGAAACTCTAGGCGCTTGAATCGCCTGATTCCGATAAACGAGCGAAAAGTTATACTAGAACGAAAATTAGATCATAAATCACGATCAGAAATAATCGCGGAAAAATCCGAGAAAAAGAAAAACTGACGAACAGATTAACGAATGAACGTTCGTTAACTGAAACTAAACGATGAACTCGTCCGTTAAAATGAAGGAACGAGCGAATGCACGCTAAATAAATAAATCGAAAAAATAAATAAACCGATCTAAAAAAATAAAACCTAGGGTTTTCTAAAAAAATGGATCGGTTTTCTTTAGAAAACCGGGGCGGCGGGGCAGCTACCTCGGCTCGGGCTCCGGCGAAGTCCGGTGGGGCTGCGGGGCGGCGTGGGAAGGCGGGGCAGCGGCGACAGGCGGCGGCGGCGGCTCCTGGCAGCGGCGGCGCAAGGCGGCGGCTTGCGGCGGCGGTGGTTTGCGGCAGTGGCGGCTCCGGCTTGGCGCTCCAGGGGGCCCCCGGGTCGGTTTATAAAGTGGGGCGGCGGTGGCTTGGGGAGGGGGCAAGGCGGTTGCAGGGCTGGCTCGGACACGGCGGCGGCGGCGATCGGGACTCCGGTCCCGATCTGGATGCGGAAGGCGGCGGCGGCGCGGGCCGGCTCGGCTGGGACTTCGGCCGAGTCGGGCGCGCAGATTTTTTTTTTAAAAAATTCCGCCAAACAGAAAATAAATCCTCGAAAAATAAATAAAAATCTAAAAATGCCAAAACAAATTTTCACCGTCTAAATAAAATATTTAGAACGAGATCAACATTTTCTTGGCCCTAAAATGCAGTTTTGAAAATCGTGCATTTTTTCCTAAATTCAAATAAAATAGCAAAAACTCCGAAATAAATCTTATTTGATTTTTTATTAAATCCTCAATATTTCTTTATTTTGGGAAAGTCATTTTATTCCCTCTCTCATATTTTTTTAAAAGAGATATTTGAAGACAAAATAAAAAAATCAAATGATCCTATTTTCAAAATTTGAGAAAACTCAAATATGAAAATAACGAAAATCCCAACTCTCTCCGAGGGTCCTTAAGTTGCGTAGAATTTCTAGATCAGGCCAAAAAGCAAAAAAAAAATGATATGCAATGATGATCTAGTGTATAACATTCCAAATTGAAAATTTGGGATGTTACAAACCTACCCCCCTTAAGATGAATCTCGCCCTCGAGATTCGGGTTGGCTAGAAAATAGGTGAGGGTGGTCCTTCAGCAGATCTTCCTCTCGCTCCCAGGTGGCTTCATCCTCGGTGTGGTGGCTCCACTGAACCTTGCAAAACTTGATAACCTTACCGCGGGTGACTCGGCTGGCATACTCGAGAATCTTGACTGGTTTCTCCTCATAAGTCAAATCATTATCCAACTGAATTGCTTCCAGCGGCATTGTATCTCTCAGCGGTATATCAGCCATCTCTGCGTGGCACTTCTTCAACTGGGAAACGTGGAACACATCGTGAACTCCTGACAATTCTTCGGGCAATTCCAATTTGTAAGCAACTTCTCCCATACGTTCCAAAACTTTGTATGGTCCCACAAAACGTGGAGCTAACTTTCCCTTAACTCCAAAGCGCTTAACTCCTCGAAGTGGAGATACACGAAGATAAACGCTATCTCCGACTTCGTAAACTGTCTCCTTGCATTTAGAATCTGCATAGCTCTTCTGCTTGGACTGGGCTACCTTGAGCCTATCGCGAATCAACTTCACCTTCTGTTCAGACTCCTTAATCAAATCTGGTCCAAACAACTGGTAGTCTCCAACTTCATCCCATGACAATGGGGTCCCGCACCTCCTTCCGTACAAGGCTTCGAGAGGGGCCATCTTCAAACTGGATTGATAATTGTTGTTGTAAGAGAACTCTGCATATGGCAAATTGTCGTCCCAACTAGATCCATAATCTAGCGCACAAGTGAAAGTGCGTTATATCGACTAGAGGGGGGTGAATAGGCGATTTTTATGAATTCTTCACTGAGGAATTTGCTGGTGAGGAAATTCCTAAAATAAGAACTACTAGTAGCGGAATAAGTACTCAGAAGTAAACATAATAGAACACAAGCATAGTCATCATGATGAAATGAAGACAAGAACAGAGTACAGAAAGCGTAAACATAGGATAGCACAAGAAAGAAGACGGACAGACTGAAGAAATTGATCTGAGGAAATTGAGAAAGTCTTCAGTCAAAGTCTTCAAACAGATATGAACAGGCACACACCAACATACATGAGGAAATGAAAGAGTTGAGGAAATAGAACCAGTTAGCTTGGTGAAGACAATGTTTTGGTAGACCGGTTCCAACTGCTGTCCGAGTTGTACATCTGGTTGGAGTGGCTGAGTATTTAAACTCGAGGATGCCCAGTCCCGGACACACAGTCCTCACTGTATTCTCCTTGATCTAAGGTCACACAGACCTCGCCCAATCAGTCGTGGTAAGTCTTCATGTGACTTCCGAACCTTCACAAACTCAGTCACTCGGCGATCCACAATTCCTCTTGGATGCTCTAGACCTTGACGCCAAACCGTCTGGAAGAAGCACCGTCTTCAAAGGAAACAAGCGTCGGATCCATGCAGGATCAATCTCTTCAGTGATGCTCAATCACTTTGGGTTTGTAGGTGTTGGGTTTTTGGGTTTTCCTCACTTGATGATTTTCGCTCAAAGTCCTCGGAGGATGGGATGCTCACAATTGACAAGTGTCAGTTTCTCTCAGAGCAGCCAACCAACTAGTGGTTGAAGGGGGCGGCTATTTATAGCCTAGGGAGCAGCCCGACATGATAAGACATAAATGCCCTTGTCTGATATGACCGTTAGGTGGGTAGATATTTTGGAACCGCTGGCGCATAGCACAGCAACGGTCGGAATTTTGACTATCAAAATCCTCAGGGCTATCATGCTCCTCACTGTGTAGGCAATTCACACTGGTGAATTCCTAACTCCTCAGTCAGAACAAATTCCTCAGGGACCAGAAGAACTTTGTCTCTGTCACTAAAGAATATGACTGAACTGTATGAGATTTCCAATGGCTTCACTCGAAGGGATTGGTAGGTGTAGGATTTTGAGTTGAGCATCACATGGAAATTTTTCCTTAGTATTTCCTCGACCCCTTTAACAGTACGATGTTTCCTATGACTCAAGAAAGAGAAAATGAAACTACGAAAACAAAAGTCTTCACGCTTCATGTTCCTCGAATGGTTTCCTAGTCTTCAAGGTCACACCAATTTCTTCACTTTCAAAGTCTTCAGAAAGTCTTCAGAGATCCAAAGTCTTCAGTTGAAGAACGTCATTTTTAGGGGTCGACTTTCTCTGTAAATATCAAACTCCTCATAGACTTATAGACATGTGTACACTCACAAACGCATCAGTCCCTTAACCTATAAGTCTTCAATACACCAAAATCACTATGGGGCACTAGATGCACTTACAATGTCCCCCTTTTTGGTGATTGATGACAATATAGGTTAAGTTTTCAACGGGGATAAACATGTGAAGTGTAAATACTGATATTGAGGAATTTGATTGCAAGATATAGAAGAACTCCCCCTGAAGATGTGCATATGAGGAATTTGCTTTTGAAGCAATGCACATTTGAAGAGTATAATCATGGAGATCTCCCCCTATATCTTGTAATTCATACACGCATTTGACATATAATATGAAGAATTTGAAATGCATAATGAAATATGGTGACTGATGTAATTCAGCATGCGTGCATTAACATTAATGAGGAATAAGCATGTAGAAGAACACATCAAAAGTATCAGGTCACCATAGAGTTTAAGATTACAACTCGATCCAGCAAAGTCATCAGAAGAACGAGAGTTGTAACTTAGCTAAAAACGCCCATATAAGATAGACCCGCTTGAAGACTAACTCAAATTTTCTCCCCCTTTGTCATCGAATGACCAAAAGGGTTGAAACTGAGGACTAATGCCCCTGAAGAATATCATGAAGATGGAGGAGCACCAGCGTTGTCAGGGTCTTGAGTCGATGTAGGGCCTGCTGCAGTGTTGTCCAAGTCTTCATGCTCGTCCGTGGCGCGTGATGAAGAATATGAGCTGGCCACCACGGAAGGAACCTTGACCCTCTTGAATCTCTTTGGTGGAGGAGCAGACCAGTCAAAGTCTTCCTTGAAGCCCATTTGCTTTAGATCTTCTTCACCATATAGATGTGACAGAATAGCCCAGGTGCGATCAAACACTTCATGGAGGTAGTAGTGGTTTTTCTTCACTGCATTATGTGTGGAAGTCATGTTGTGAAGAATAGAACCAAACTGACGCTTAACCCACTTGTGGTTGCGATCCACCTTCTGGTGAAGACTTATCAGCAGTTCACGATCAGTCAGCACACGAGGAGCAGTAGCTTGAGGACTTGTCTTGGTAGCATTGGCAGTAGTATCATGAGTGGCAGAGTCATCATTGGTGGAGTAAGATGCAGCTTTGCAGAACTGACCATCCAATGGACGAATGCCTTCATCGATAACGGCTGGTGACTTGCCCTTCTCATCAGATGAGGAAATTGTCCACTTGAGGACTTTAATAGGGGGCAAGTAGCTGAGGTGATTCTGAAAATCAGCCTTGTAGTTGAGTGAAGACCTTGTTCTGAGGAATCTCATGATCCACGGCGCGTAAGGCTTCAGCTCAAATGGAGAAAGTGCAACATTCGCCAGAGTCCTCATGAAGAAATCATGATAATTTATGGGAATGCCATGCATGATGTTGAAAAGCATGTTCTTCATCATTCCGATAATTTCTTAATCGGATGAGTCATGGCCTTTGATGGGACTCATGGTCTTCGTCAGAATGCGGTAGATTGTTCTTGGCACATAGAGCAATTCCTTCACGAGGAATTTGGTCCTTGGAGCTTGTCCCGGCTTCAGCGGCTTCATGAGCACTTGCATATAGTGATCGGTGAGTTTAGGCTCATCATACAGACAACGAGCACCATCAGGTGGAGGACTGATTGGTAGGGCACGAAGCAATTCAGAGGCTGGTGCCTGTAATAAGTGTTTTCAGTCATCCAGTTCAACACCCATGAGTTGACGTCAGCAACATCGCCTGTGATATGCAAAGTTGCGTAGAACTGAAGAATAAGTTCTTCATTCCAATCAACTATGTTAGAGCAGAAATTGAGCAAGCCGGCGTCATGAATCATGTTGAGGACTTGAGAGAAGCAAGGCATGGATTCCATGTCCACATGAGGAATATGCTCATGATCGAAGACTTTGTCCTTGTTGAAGAGCACTAAGGAATAGAAGTTGGCCTGGCTGGCAGTCCAGAAATGCTTCCTTCTAAGACGAGCATTGTCATAGGGGTTGAATTCTATGAAGAATACGTGCTCGCCAAAGAAATCATCAGCCTTGAATTTTTGCTTCTTGGAGAAAGGATCCTTTTGGCTTGGGATGAGGAGTGTCAGTCAATTGCAGCACTACTTCAGGAATCGCAATCTCAGGTTCCTCAGGCTGAGGAATTTCAGGCTCTTTTGCAGCTTCAGCCTGGGTCTTCAATTTTTCATTGACAATTTCTTCAGCACTAGTGGCTGGAATTTCTTCATGAATACTTGGGGTTGCATGAGGTTCTTCAGATCCCATTTGCACTTCAGTGGTGGTAGGGGACTGAGGAATAGCTTGAAGGGGAGTGAACATTGGAGAGTTGGGATATTGATTGTCCCAAAATTCATCATTGAGCACAGGAGTGGTACAGCCAATGTCCACATCCTCCTCTTTAATTTCTTCAACACCTGCCTCTTCAGCAGTAAAGTAAGGCAAAGGTGAGGAAATGGCTGGGTTTGAAGGGATATTATCCACTTCAATTTCTTCGTCCAACTGCTCTGACGTAGCAGCAAAAGGAGATTCTTCATCAGATTCATCAGGAATCACATAATCTTCACCAAATGGAACAAGATCCTTTGATGGCATTGATGAGACTGGAACGGCATCAATTGGATTGTCAATTGAACTGATCAGAGTCTTCATCTTCTTCGGAGATGAAGAATTTGAGGAAGTTGATGCCTTCCTTTTCTTCACAGCTGCACATTCTGCAGCCTTGGTCTTCTTCGCATCTGATGCAGATGGAAGGATTGGGGTTGGTGTAGGCGCAGGAGGTGCAGAGGAATTTGGTTCATTTTCCTCAGGCACAACTGATGCAGTTGTCCTGATTTGTTCACTTCCCTCAGGCGCATCACTAGTGGATGCCCTGGCAATATCTTCAGCGGCTGGAATGGAGTCATCAGCCCTAGCACTCTCATGGTCTTCAGCAGCCTGATTGTCATCAGCGGTGCTGGCATGTTCTTCAGTAGGCTGAGCAGATGCCTCAGCCTGAGTAACTTCAATGTGCACAGGTGGAGCAACACTTGAAGTGAATTTCTTCGTCAGATTGATGAAACGCACCTTGGCGCCCTTCCAATCAGCATGGTAGTGATCAAATTCATCACTCAGCTGTTAGATTTCAACTTGCAAGGCAAGGAGCTGATCAGGAGTGAGAGTGAGGACATTGTCCTTGAGGTAGCGCTATTTCTTGTACTGCGCTTTCTTCAAACTTCTGCCTTGATGAAATTTCCATTTTTCTTCTTCAATGAAGGCAGTAAGAACATGACTTTGACCAGGAGTGAGGTTCATATCCGGCAAAGGTGTGTTAGGATCCTTGTGCCACAGGTCAATATAGTCAAGGATCAACTTTGGATTCAGCATCAGTGGCACAGTGATGCCTTTGGCTCTAGCGGCCCTGGCTTGCCTGTCTTTGATGATTTCGGCAAGTTCTTCATCATCAGCCTCATCATCATCAGAGGGTACATGGAAGGCGACCTGCTTCTTGTGAGGACTTGGGCGAGTGCCTCGTCCAGCAGTGGCCTTTTTCTTCAGCAGAGAGGGACCAGCTGAGGAATTCCGAGCAGCTGAGGAGCTTGCAGATGCTCCTAAGGCAATAGAGAAGCCTTGGGTCCTTTGGCACGTGGCGAGATGCACAGGTGCCGAGGATTTTGTCGGAGCAGCTGAAGACTTTGACGGAGGAGCTGAGGACTTTGAAGGAGCAGTCTGAGGAATTTGCCATGAGGGCCTTGAGGAATCTGGCCTTGATGGCATAGCAGAGGAGCTTGGCCCTGAGGGCATTGAAGGTGAAGTACTGGATTTATGTGCAGGCTTCTTGTGCATTGCCTTCTTTGGCTGACTAGCAGAGGCCTCAGCAGAGGCAGCAGCAGCAGCAGAGTCTGTGTTGAATTTCTTCACTGCGTCCTTTGCTTGCTTAGCCAGTTTGGCTTGGCGCTTTGCCCATTCATCAGGATAATCCTCACCGCGCTTGAGGCTGGTGGGATCTGCCAACTGGCCTGGTGCCAATGGAGGTCTTGGGCATGGAGGGTTGAGTGTGAATTTCTTCATATACTTGGGAGTGACATATCTGTACTCCCTCCATTCTCGTGCCCATCTCCTCTCTATCCTTTGTATGCGCACCTTGCGCTGATTCTTGTCCTCTTTGCCGAATTTGGCTTCATTAGGTGTGCAGTAGTCCTTATATATGTCCTCAGGGATTTCAAACGCAGTATTGACCTCAGGCCTCTTTCCTCCCTTCTGTGGCCTTTTGTCACCCATTTTCTTCAGCTGAGGAATATGAACAACTGAAGTTTCTGAAGAGGTATGCAACTTTTCTTCGAGGAACGCTGCAAATGAGTTAAGTTGATGAGAACCTAGTTCGGACATTTGTACCTGTGAACAGAGTATAGTTGCGAGGAATTTGGAGAAGTCATATGTGTTCTCAGAAGGTTTTTCAAAAAGAATAGGTTTTGAGGAATTTGACCAGATGAGTCTTGAGGAATTTCACTAAGCGTTCTTTGTCTTAGGTTCCAGAGTTGTGTAGATTGAAAATCCACACAATTGAGGAATCTTGAAGAAAATCATTGCTTAGAGAAACGAATCAAGAGCAGTTGACATGTGAGGTGTTTATGTGTGTGAAGAATTGAAGAATAAACACTTTTGAAGATTTTAGGAAAACTTGAGAATCAAAGCAAGCAGTTAAAAGTAACTTTTAATTACCTGAAGTGAAGAACACGACGAACTGGGAAGAACAGAAGTGAAGTTCGTCGGGTCAGATCTTCCACGCCCTAACTCGGCAGAGGAAGACGGCTACGGCGGCGGCGGAGTGAAGAAATCCGCAACCGGCGCGAGTACGACGACGACGAGGTCGAGGCAGTGAAGCTCTTCCTCACTGGAGACGATGAAGTAGCAGCGGTGCTAGGGTTTTGGGAAGCTCGAGCGGGAGAGAGAGCGCGGGCGAGGTGAAAGTGAAGTGAGGAAGAGACATGGGTATTTATAGAGGGAGTGAAAAACTGTTCAACCAAGGAAATCGGACGAACATGCCCCTGGCCTCTTCTCATTCGCTTGACATGTGTCACCCACGTACTGAGAGGTGGTGATCATGTAGGATCGTGGGTGAATAGATAAGTATTGTCGTGAAAAGCGGAACGGTTTGAGCGGCAAAGCCGAAAATTCATAAAAGATAAGTTAAAAGTTCCGTTCACAATTTCTTCAGCTGTCAAGGACACAGTGAAGAATTTGAACGAGTTTCAAATAGAACGCATATGAGGAATTTGTGAATAGACTGGCTTGAGTTTAGCATAGAGGGGGAAGGGTCCGATCACATTCACTTAGCAGATGAAATCAACTTGAAGAAATATCAATAAGTGAATGATGTAGAGGACATAAAACTCATATATATATATATATATATATATATATATATATATATATATATATATATATATATATATATATATATATA